>NC_056730.1:993999221-994249221 GCF_019279795.1 Protopterus annectens
AAAAGATGTCATCCTATCACTGTAGTCTTCTCTTATCAGACCCATCATTAAATACAATTCCCCATTGGATATGCATAAAATCCAAGTGTATCAGTTAACTTGAAAGGACACCAAAGATTTCTAACCAAGAATATGAATTGTCTTAAATCCTTTAACTGCCTTGATGGATTCTCACAACTTTACTTTGGCTCATTAGCATATAGTTTGCTAAGAGATGTCCTGTGTCTTTCTTTTGAAGCCAATAAAGTCCTATTTGACCTGCTATTTCTTTGTAAAACTTTAGCTCTACAAACACCCAATTTAAAGACCTAAATCTACACCAATAAATAAACAAGACTTGTTGAAGTGATAGGTTCCTAACTAAATTTATTTCTTGGTTATGGAGAAATTTATCACTACAGATCAAACAAAGTACTACTTTGGCTACCTTTATGGCTGGATGGATACACATTTACACCAGGGTGATCATGTACAGCCCTGGTCAGTTTGGGAGGAGAGTCTATTAAGTGCTGTCTAAAAAGGGTGCCAAGCATTTTTTTTAAGTTTGTCTGCTTAAAGGTGTATATGATTAGGCATTTAATGGTTCCTAAGATCACTTGCCAAGTATGTTCCTATGTTCTCTTCTCTCTGTTCCTATTTAACTCATAAATATTGGTAACATTAATAAACCCATTACAATGTATAACATGGACCAATAAGTAAACAGTATTGCATGGATTCATAGGTTTATAGGAAGTTACTAGGCTAATGGCCCTAGGGCCCTTACAAGCCTAGCCAAGTTCAACCCTTGCTCCCTTAAGGGTCTACAGATATGGCCTATGTTATAAGCAGATTTTAATCAGCACTGACTGCCCCTATCCAATAGGGACACAGGTGAAACCCCTGGGTGAATTTGTGGCTTCCCATCCAGTCATCCACGTTATGCTTAAAAAGTGTTAAAGAGGGGCTCTGTTTAACCTGTATTGGAAGTTTATTCCAGAGGGGGCAACCTCTGGGAGACATATCTTTCTCTCCAGCATGTTCTGTTGATGTCACATGCTAGACTAAGATCCCTAGAGTGAGTGAATTGTGTACCATTTGACTTACAAATGTGCAGTATTTTTATTAAGGCAGGATCACAGGTTGCTCTCTATGTAAGGCACAGGTCACCTCTGAATAGTCTATATAATATAGAGTATAGTGACAGTGATTTCAGTCTGTCCATGTAAGACATGTGCTGAAGACCCTGAATTTTCTTTGTGCGGAACCTCTGAGGTATCTCAAGTTACTGCAGGTGCATGTTTAGGTACATATCAAAGGGAGCATTGTACTCGGGTCTATATCAGTTGAGCGAAAACCCTAGTACGCGAATACAAATACATCAAACTCTATTGCGTGAAGTACATAAACCTTGAACGTCCAAAACCGCGAATTTCGAAATGTTGATTTGTTTTGGTTGGCCCGTCTGCGGTATAGCTCCGTAAGGTAAATGTGCGATAGATAGGACTTTAGGGTTAGGATTTGGGTTAAGGTAAGTGCATAGATAGGTAATGTATGTAAAATTTAGTGTAGTGTTAGATGTAGGGTTTTTTAAGTGTATGTATGTGTGTTATTTATTTTGTTTGGATATATGTCTGTAGGGGAAGTGTACGGTAGTTATGGACCTTAGGGTCAGGGAGGGGTTAAGGAAAGTGCATAGATAGTTGTGTATGTGGGGTTTAGTGTAGTGTTGGAAGTAGGGTTTTGTTAAATGTATGTATGTGGATTATTTATTTTGTTTGGGTGTATGTATGTAGGGTTTGGTTAGTGTATGTATGTCATTTATTTATTTTGTTTGGGTAGGTACTAAGTAGCGGGTGGTGGGGTTGGCTGACTATGATAGTTCGATATTTTATTTTTTGCGGTTTAGTGCATTCGGGATTTTTGCAGTTCAATGTATAGGGGTCGATGTTTAGGTATTCGCATAAAGGGGTTTTCGCTCAACTGATATAGACCCGTCATACTCTACTATTAATCTGAAGAGGGAAGGGTTATAACCTCTTTTGTTCTGAAAGCTATGCCCTTGCTTATGAGCAATGTAGAATACCTTCCTTACCACCGTGGAGACATGGTGATCAAAAGTAAGGTTGCTGTCAACCTTTGTGCCCAAATCACTCACCACTAATTTAAAGTTAGGGTGCTGTTATTAATATGGCAATCTACAGGGACATCGCCTTTGCCAAATGGGATGACAATGCATTTTTTTGCATTGAGTTTAAGACTTTGGCACCAAACATTGGTTTGCATAAATCCTTCTTATAGAATGTTGACATCAATGACTGCTCTCAGTTTGCAGTCATAAGCAAACTTTGTCATCCACAGACCTTTTATTTTTGCATTTACTTCTGAGAAGTAGATTCCAAACAATAGGGGTGCCAGCATTGATCCCTGTGGAACACATCTGGTAACAGGTCTGTTGATGGAGGTGGAGGTAGAGTCCCCTATTTGTCTGTATGTGTTCTGTCGGTGAGCCAGTTGCATCCCTCCTGACAGTATATGGGTTGACCCAGCTGGGTTTTTCAATAATATCTGAGTGATGGATTGTGTCAAAGGCCTTGACTAGGCCTAGGTAGGCCATATGCACAGATTTGCCTTCATCCAGGGCTTTGGTGACAGTCTTGAAGAAGTCCACCAGATTCAACAGGCAGGATCTCCTTTTAACAAAACCAAACTGGGTCAGGTCAAGTGTTTGAAGGTCTCCTATGTCCTTGTTGATGAGGTCCATGGTGAGTCTTTACATGACCTTGCAAATAAGGCTGGTTAGGTTAATGGGTCTATAGTTTTTAGGGTTGGTGGATGCAACCCCCCCCTCCTTGTGCAAGGGGATGACAGTAGCTGTTTTCTGTTCAGCAGGGACAAAACCATTGCTTAGGATATGGTTGAAAAGAGTACCCAATGGTGTTGCTAACTCCTGAATTAAAATATTAAGAATGCAGCCTAGGATGTTAGCAGGTAACATAGAGGCTGTGTTTTTGGCCTTGGAGAGAGCAGGCTAAGACCTGCTCTTTTGAGATACTAGGTCTTTTTAGATACTATGTGGGGAGTAGGTGATGGGAATGTTTTGGGGTATATGTAGCGGGGAAGGAGGGGGGGGGTTACTAAACCTGCCTCCTATCATGCTGGCTATTTCTACTGGTTCAGTATACTTGGTACCATTCACTTGCAGTTCAGTGCAAATCTTGGCTTTTCCTTTAAGGTTTCGGATGTAGCTAAAAAAAGCCTTATTGTTATCCTTAGCTAGGGGTGCTAATGTAGATCTGTAGTTAGCTTTAGAGGGTGTTACAAGATGTCTTATTTGCTTGTTCAAGCTGAGAAGGGTGTAGCAACTGGAGTACCATCCTAAAATAAAACATATAAGTATGTATACATTCATTAATAGACACTGCGATTATAAACTAAAATGAAAAAAATGTTTATTCATGCATTTATGCACATATATATATATATATATATATATATATATATATATATATATATGTGTGTGTGTGTGTGTGTGTGTGTGTATATATATGCATATATATATTTATATAATACATATATATATATATATATATATATATATATATATATATATATATATAAAACACCTTAATGTGACTGAATCTAAAATGACATAGACCATCAATATGTAAAGATGAAACGAGTCTAAGTAATATTTTACTGTAAATTGTATAAATTATTAGTTACCAATTGCGATATGAGTGCTTGTGTGTATTGGATTTCAATATATGTTTTATTTACTTATTTGAATGTGCTTACCAGAGTAGAACACTGGTCACATTGGACCTTTTAAAAGCCTGACAATGAACAGAACAATTAATGCAAATAATCTAAAACAAGTAGTAAGATTGGATAGTAACAAATTATCAGATGTGGAGTATATTTTTTATTTTTATTTATTTTACATTTGTTAACCGGGAAAGTCCGACTGGATACATATCCATTTTCAGCGGAGGCCCGGGGAGAAAAGCTCCATGTTATGAAAGAATTTAGTAACAACAACAATAAAAATGTAGGCATTTAGTAACAATAAAAATGTAGGTTACAAGATATCTAAAATTTAACAATAAATATATTTACAAAAGTTCAGTAACAATTAAAGAAAGAAAAATGCAGGTTGTAATGATCTCTAGAAAGTTAACAATAGGTCAAAGACAAAAGTCATCTGTAGGTTGCATATAGATAGGACATAAAAAACATTGTCTTTGAAGCAGTGAATACAGAGAAATCAATCTTTTAAGAGAGCTGTGTCTGTAAGATAAGCATTTTCAGTTAGAAAGCAAGGCAGATAAGAAAGAGAAGGTTATTTAGGTTGGAGGGATTATAATTAGCGTGGGCAGAAATAGTAAGTTATAGAGGGAGAAAATGGTAATCACATCTGTGAGCTAAGTTTGGTTTAAAAAGTTTGTTGGTGTGTTTTTGGGTTAGTTGGGGTTTTGATAAGAGCATGACTATTTTTTGACTACCTCAGTATCATTTTTGTGTAGTTTTGTCTGGGTTTAGACATGGACATAGCCAGAGTCTGCGCATGTGTGTCTTTAGAGATATTTTGAATTGAGGCAAGGAGCTGTTAGAGGTTAATTCTGGAGGAAGAGAGTTCCATTTTTTTCCAGCAGAGTTGGAAAACAAAGACTCCCCAGCTGAGTTGTTTGCTTTGGTTGTTTGTACTAGCATTCTTCTGGATGAGCGGAGGGATGCTAGGTTGTTATAGGGGGTGATAATTTTACTTAGAATTGGGGTACTGGTAGGTTGGTAGAGGATTTTATGAATTACTATGAGTTGGTTATAGTATATTTGATTGGGTAGTTCTAGCCAACCTAATTTGTGAAGATTATGACAATGGTGGGTTCTGTATGTGGAGCCTGTGGCAAATCTTGCTATATTGTTATAGCAGCTGGTGATTTTGTTGAGGTTTCATTTAGATAGATTAGTGAGGATGGGTGAGGCATAGAGAAGAGAGGACAGAAGATGTGTGTGAGCTATGGCGGTTCTGGCAGTTGGGGTTAGAAATTTCTTTATCCTATACATGGATCCTATTTTTTTATTTACTGTTTTTATGGTTTTGTCTATATGGGCTTTATAATTCAGATTGTTATCAGTGATTATGCCTAGTAGTTCAGTGTTTGGTTCTGGAGAAATTGCGGTGCCATTGTTTGAGGAGACTCTAAATATTGGTGGTGTTTGCTTATGGGTAGGGGAGAAAAGTAGTAGTTTGGTTTTATTTGGGTTCAATAGGAGAAGACGATTGTTAACCCAGTTCTCTACTTTGTTAAAGGTAGTCTGGGTTAGGGATTGTAATTCCGCGGGAGTAGAGGCAGTGCAGATTAGTGTAGAATCGTCTGCGTACTGTATGGAAGTTGCCTGTGGTATAATTTTGGGCAGACCACTGATGAATATAGAGAAAAGAAGGGGACCTAGAATAGAGCCTTGGGGTACGCCAAGGGTGACAGGTAGAAGGGGGGATAGATTATCTTTCCACAAGACAGCTTGTTGTCAACCATTTAGGTATGAATGGAACCAGTTACATACTGAGTTATCTATGGACAGTGATTTGAGAGAGTCTAAGAGTAAGTTGTGACTTACCATGTCGAATGCTTTTGATAGATCGAGGAAGAGGGCAGAGGAGAGCAGGTTTTGATTATGGTTGTGATTTATTGTGTAAGAGAAGGTGAGTAGGGCAGTGGTTGTACTGTGGGCTGGTCTGAAACCATGCTGGGATGAGGCTAGGAGAGAATTGTGAGTGAGGTGGGCTAAAAGTTGCTTCTGTATGCATTTCTCCATTATTTTGGCTAGGGGAGATAGTATGGCAATAGGTCTGTAATTTGAGAGTTCTGTGGCATTACCTCCTTTAGGAAGTGGAAGAATGTGAGAGATTTTCCAGATGGAGGGGATGTAGGATTCTTGGATAATACGATTGATTAAGATGGAGACAGGGTAAGCTATTACTTTAGTGGCCTTTTGTAGGAATTCTGCGGGAAGTAGGTCGGCTGCGAGGGTAGTAGGTTTTAATTTCGTAAGTAAAGATTTGATATAGTCTGTGGGGATAGGCTCAAATTTTCAGGGTGAGGGGTTCATATGAGTAGGTGAGATTGCAGAAGAAGATGGGGGAGATAGATTATTGGCTAGGGATTTGACGGTTTCAGTGAAAAAAGTGTTAAAGGTATTTGCTACCGATTCAGGGGGTAGTTGTAATGATGATGAGGGGGTGGGGGTAGAAGATTTGCCTGAGTGGAGTAGCTTATTCAGACCTGACCAGAATTTTTGAGGCTGATTTTGGTGTTTTTGCTGTAAATATTTATTTAAAGATTAAAGACAACAACAGTACATTCAACAAATCTTAAGAGCGGACATGTGCAAACATGCAAATAAATACCAACTATAACTGTTGAAATGTTCTATATATCCAAATTATGTACCAAGCAAAGTGAAATGTTTACTGAAAGTATGAAAATAGGTTTGAAAAAGCAGGAAATAAAAGAGGGGAATAGAGTAAGCAATACTCAGAAAAGGAAGTTTCAGAATAAAATAAAGATAAAAAATGAAGAGAGTAAGGAATGGATAAATATGATGACTGAAGAAAATAAAAAAAAACATTATATTAGAGAGATTTACTGTTGTCTGAGTAGCACATTAGGATTAGTAATTTGAATAAACTGTAGGAATAGTATGCAATGTTTTATAATACACACACACTGTTAGATTAGCTTGTCACATATATAATTTAAGAAGATTCTTTTTGAGAAAATCTAAATCTTTCCTGACTATACCACGAGCTGTATCTAACTATCCAAAAGTTGTGGAAGACTGATTTTGTAAACTGTACAATCTGTGAGTTACATGTGGCGGTTATGAAATAATGGGTCTCTCTGTTCCTGTTGATAGTAAGGAAATCAGCTCATCTACTTCTTATTGTGCATTTTGGCCACAGTAAATACACTGTAAAGAAAATGTACAGTGAGCTGCATATTTCTAAAAGGGGAATGGACCACCAAATATAGCTCCTTGCTCAGTTTTTTTCCTGGGAAAATGACATTGTCAGTGAAGAGGGTTTTGCATTTTGCTGAAATCTTTAGAAGTATATTATCTGAAGTTTGAGCTCCTGGAAGAGTACATAATAACAATCTGGTCTTAGAGGACTGGCAATCTGATTCAAAGATGGGTTGGTTAAAGAATCAGAAAACCTCAATCAAACCTAGAGATGGTATTCTCCAGCAAGTTTGAGGTAGTTGGCTTATGCACATAGCACCCTTTGGTCTTTGTCCAATAACAAATCTACATGGCACTGCTGTGTGGGCTCACCATTCCATAGCTATAAGGATAGTAGTTAGGTGCACTACTAACTGACAGGCTAAACCGGGATGTATTCAGTTGAATGGATCCAACTGAAACTGTTTTAATTGGGGGTAACCATTTTAAATGTTAGGACCCTCTTCAGCAAGTCCCAAAATATGGAGAATGAATTCCTGAAAGAACTTGGTATGCCAAGTCTGAGATGGCTGTTACTTAGAATATTCCCTTTTTTGCAAGACATGATGATATCAGAATTGATATAAAAAGGTTTGGAATACCCCACATTGGGGTGCAAGGTGGGGCCTTCCCCCCTGCACAAGAAACAAGTTTAAAGGAGAAAAGCGATGCTCGGTGTTTACTGTTCTCCTCCATTGTTGGTGTTTTTTTTTATTGTTTCAGCAGTTGGCATTATGACTGTGTGTGTGTGTGTGTGTGTGTGTGTGTGTGTGTGTGTGTGTGTGTGCGTGTGTGTGTGTGTACATTTATAATATTAATAAAGTAATATATTTTCATTCATTTATTCATTCATTTAATAAAGGAAGCATTATTTTTTCCATGAAAATTCTGTTGAGCTCTGTAGTGATAAGTTCTGCTCAGTAACTCTCATTTTATTTCAGTCAGATTATGTTAACAGTTGAATCACTCAGCTTTTGGATGAATTTTCCATCACTGCAAACTAGATTGGCTTTGACATTTGTATATAGCAGGGTCTGGGTGTAAAAATGCTTGATTTTTAATTATTTTTCCCTTTAAATATGTAAAATAAAATGTTGAATAGTTAGGTTTCCCAACGCATGTGTACGCACGTGCACACACACACACACACACACACACACACACACACACACACACACACACACACGCTCACAAGTGCATGCACACACACACACACACACGCACACACACACACACACACACACACACACACAGACATAAAACACATCTTTATACATAGCACATGAACGAACATAAAATCAAACTTACTATAAAATCCCGTCCATTAAATTACATTGGATACTCCTTCCCATGGAAATGCAAAACATTAAAGTTTACCACCATCAAATGCACCAACTACACTTTAAAACTCATCAATAGAAAAATTATTAAAACAATACTTATTAATACAGTTGCAACAACTTGTAATTACTTACTGACATCTTTAGTTTAAAATACTCCCATTTTAGTAGCCATAGACTTCTTTCCCACTATCTTTGCTCTGACAGCTCAATCCATATCAGTAAACAGAATCATTAACATTTGTCTCAGTTCAATTGCAATCAGTAAAAAGAATCATAATTAGTTACACGTTTTAATTTAAAATACTTCTACTTCAATTAAAATTGTAACTGCGAACTTCTTCCTTGCTATTTGCCTTCTCTGACAGCTGAAGCACAATCAGTAATATGGAATGTTACCATTTGTGGCAGACAATTCAGTTACAATCAGTAAAAGCAAACATAATTGTTTAAGCACAAATTTTAATTAAAATTATTTGTTCTTTATTGATCTTTTTTTGCTAACGTTTTTCACACTATTTCCATATCTAACCTGTAAAAAAAACAAAACAAAAAAAAAAAAAAACAACAGAATCTCCTTTTCAACATTTATCTTAAAATACTTCTAATTTAGTTAACGTTTTAACTGTAGAGTTCTTCCCCACTATTTCCATCTCTGTCAGCTGAAATAAACAGAAGCATTAATACCTATCTTGGACAATTCACTCCTATGTGGTAAAAAGAAACTCTTGCAGGTGGACTTTGTTCTCTTCACCGCACAGAGTGACACAGAGAGAGAGAGAGAGAGAGACTTAGAGATACACATAAACAGATCAAAAACTAAGTCATAGGACAATGTTCACTATTTAATGGCTAGACATAGTCACCATTCTCGTCTATGGTTATGGGCTTTAAGCAGTCTCTGAAGTCATGAGATCATGGATACAACTGACAGAGATGAGGTTCCCCTGCAAGGTAGCTTTGCTCATTCTTCAGGACAGAGTGATGAGCCAAGAAATCCAGGGAGTTCTTGATATGCAACTACTGGCCCTTCACGATGAGATAAATCATTCAAGGCTGTTTGGGCACATTTTAATGATGCCCCCCCTTGCATCTCCTACAGGAGATGTACATGAAAAAGTCTACTGCAAGGAGACTTCATAACAGACCCAGGGCATGCTGATGTGATTATGTTTCTTACATTGCATGCAAGTATCTGGAAATCTTTCAGGCTTACTTGGAGACTTAGCTGAGGTTAATGATGTGTGACTGACCCTATTCACTTTGCTAAAGAATGGATACAGAGGAACAGATATTCAGGTCCATATGGAATAGTAATAGTGGCCAAATCTATGGCTACTCTTGAGCTGTAACATATTTAAAGAAAACTGATTTGGATGCCTATTCTGTGGCATTTCAATGTTCACTATTGGTTACAGTTAAACTCAGAGCCTACTTACAGGTCAGTTTACAATTTGGAACTGCTTAAGTCTGGATCAAACACTTGTCTTCGACCAGTCATCCATGAGGTTTTTACACAAGTCTTGCCTCTTTGCTTTCCTTATATATTTTGACAAGGCATTTCATAATTATCAGCTCTATGATGGTAAAAATAATACTGAAAATATATAAATCAGGTGATACCACAGTGCTCTTATTCATTGTAGTGAATGATACTTTGGCCTCAACATCCAAAGTAAAGGCCAAAGTATCGTTTTCATGACACTTGAAATTCAGAATGAGCTCTCCCTCTGACTAACCATTTAACTATAGAGAATAATGAGAGGTGTTCAAGTCTGCTCCTGCAGCTGAGGGTTTTGAACTTTTGAAATCTGCTTAGTAATTGTTTCCTGTAACCTCTCTGACTTCCTTATGTATGACAAGTTAAACAAACAAAAGAAGCCACCATATTCTATGGCACGTCTAATAGATGACTTGTATAAAGAAAAGAAGACTATCTCATCTCTACTACTAATACATCATAGGACATCCTTCATAACACCATGCAATTTTCTAATTACAGATTTTAAATGACACAATAGCCAGAGACAAGGGTTAGGATTGGGTCTGTCTGCCTCAGATACTGGCTGCACAAGTCACCAGCGATCCTCTCGGTGTGCCTTTGGATTTGAAAATCAACAAGTTTATGGACTATGAGAAAGTGAAAGGGTTCTTACTTACATGATCATGGGGAGACTGCAGTAAACCAAGCAGACAAGTTTCATGAATAGACTTATAATAAATGTAAAAAAATAGGGTCATAGTTATCCAAGCTTAAGTATGTTGTGAGTTTATGATTTGATGTAGAAGGTTATAATGTTAAAGAGACTATGACTGAGACAATAGTGATTGATAAGTTTAAATGTACACTGAATTATACTATTAAGAAATGGGTGGGTCAGGTAGATCCACAAGACGTGGAAAGTTTTATATCACTTGTTAAAAGAGTAATGTGCTCTGAAGATCTATGAGAGTGAGTAGACTAAGTTGATTGACTAGTCTGTGGTTAAACCAAAGAGAACATTCACAAATACTCTGTCTTTTAACTGTGGGTGGAGGGCACATGAAAATACTGGAAGTAAACCTGATGCAAATGTTGACAGAAACATAAATAACTTAGAACCAATGGAGTGTGACAGAACTAATGGTAAACTAATATAAGTTGCCATTTGCTATTATGCTATCAGTAAGCCTATAAGTGACTCATATTAACAGATGGAATACAACTTTAAGGACTTCCTGACTAGCAGACTGAAACCAAGGGACAATTCATTTGTAAACAGAAAACTTATTTTTTAAAAGCTGTAGCGATAGTTTGCATTCTTGGGAATAAGAAGAGGCACTTAGTAGCTTCAGTGGAAATCCAAACAGCTTTACCATCCTGTAGCTGGGTACTACACCTTATCCAAGAACTGAATATTGGAAAAGACTTTCTCCATTTTAGCAAACTGTTGTCACAGTGAAAAGGGTGAATGTATAGCCCATATTCGTGCACCCAAGCCCAAGGAAAAAATCCATCAGGATTAGCTTTCCTATACCAGAGTCTACCACTATTTCCATTGATAAATCAGATAGGAGGTAGCATCCTGGGATAATACTGACTTCCTGGAGAATAAAATGTGTAAAGATACAGAAGGATGAAAGCCTTGTAACCCTATTACATACTAAAAACAAGCAACAGAAGCTGGTTGGATTCAAAGCAGACCCGGGGGTAGACAAACAACCAGTAAAGGAAGGGAAGCAAAAGAGCAGTGAATCAGAAACATAACTTGGTTATCTGGTGCCCTGTGCAGAAACTGAGGAGCCAAACAAACAAACAAACTCTTCTGTTTGTATACTCCCACACTTTTTGTAACTGCCAACACACCTCTTAGTTGTCCAGATTTTTTGTGGAATGTCTGGACGTTTGCATCATAATTTTGGTGTGTTACTCATAAAATATGTGGATTTCTAACAAATCACCGAGGACTAAAATTTCTAATTAATAACATAAATATAATTTTCAAATTTCATATTCTTCAAGAAATGCACGCTAACATAAATCATGTTATTCTAGCAACGTTCTCATTTTATAAGAACAGTATCTAAAATATGGCTTTGATTGTGGGCCTGTGTTCCCCATTTTTTTCCTTTGTCCTGAATTCTTGTGCTAAGTGGTTGAGAGTTATGCCTGTCAGTCATACCCTCTCCCCCAAATGCCTTGCACCCAGAACAGCTGCCCCTTTCACCTGTCCCTAGTTTTGGCTCTACTGGGAATGAGTATAAGTAATGTGCTACATCCCAAACCCAACTAATATTCCAGGGAGTAGAGGAACCAGGGAGAGAAGTAAAACAAAGAGGGATACAATCCGTGCCAAGATAGACCATTTCAGTAATATACATAGCAGGAAGGAAGGCAATTTTCAAGTCTTAGCATAGATTTTAACCAGCAAAAGGAGTGAAGGGAATAAACACTCTAGATATTGGAGGGAGTTACCATTTATGGGAGAAGAGTGGGGCACTGACAAATTTATGCTATCGAAAAGAAGAACTCCAAGCTATTTGATCTACAAGTGAGCACACTGAATTTTAAGAAAGCCAAATGGGTGAATGCTCTTCTAAGTACAGCCAAAGAAATCAGTCTGGCATGGTAGAAAAAATAATTTACCACATATCCTTCAGCACTATTTCCTTATTTTGAGTTTTTGAAATGACCTACTATACAGGCTACTCAAGGAAAGGTAAGTAAGAAATTTCCAGCTGCCAGTACCTAATACTTAAGTGAGGTAGTGATGAAGATGTTGCATGGCCATCTTTTGTGGGGACAACTGAGTAAAAAACAAAAGTCCAAATCCTAGCCAGATGCTTCCTACTGATGATTATGGTAGAGATAGCCAATATTTGCACCAGATGCCCTGAGTATAAGTGGAAGCCCTTAAACCCTGTTTTTTGGAAGAGTCCATTGATATAGATATAGATATAGACATAGATATAGATATAGATACAAATATATACCAGCACAGATACTCTATCTAAAAGAAGTCCCATGAATATTGACTGCCCCTTAGTCAGGTCCAGTAATTGGGTACCAATATATATAGTCATACTGGACTATGCTACCAAATAGCCTGAAGTGATCTCACTTTTGAAAGTAAGTTCTAAAATTATGGAGAGAGAATAGGTTTTGCTGTTCTCTACCATGGGCATCTCAAACAAGTACCAAATGGGCCACAGTACCCCTTTTATATCAAAATCATATCTCGACTATGTCAAAACTTGAGAGTGAAACAACTAGTAATGTCTGTATACCATCCACAAACTGGTGTCCTGGTGGAGCTTAATAGTAGAACAAAGTCCATGTTGTGGAACGTTTTCGAAGAAGATGGCAAAAATTGGGATCAAGTATTTTCTGTCTGTGAGGTTCCCCCAACTTCCACTGGATTCAGTTTCTTTGAACTCCTCTATGTCAGATACCCTGGATGACTATAAGATATAACTAAAGAGATATGAAAGAGGGGAGTACTCCCTTTGGAATAGGGTGAGAGCACTATACCTCACTGCAAATAGAAAAACACCGTGATACCAATTGTCCATGAAAATGTGGGGAAGGCAAAAATAAGTTACTGGTCTAGTGACAAGCACACTCCAACGTTAGAAAGAATTTGAGCAAAGCCAGTCACTAGAATGGGCAAACTGGTAAGAGGTCAAAGGAACAAAGTTACCAAACAAATGTTCTTAAGTCATGGAAAGAAACAGAGACAAACCGAGATAGCATGATAGCTGAGGCAGGATATAGTCTCCATACCCAAGGTGGTAGTAGATGACTCCTTAACCAGACCACAAAAACTGGAAGGAGGGTGGTTCTACTTGATAACAGGGAACATTCTCTGAGCTGTCTGAAAGAACCAATTTGATTAAACATTACATAAAGAGCAAGCCAGGAGAAAGAGTCATCCTAAAATTTTGCCAGTTATCTATGGCTCAAAGTGAAAGTCTGTCTGTCAAGTGTGCTTAGGAGTACCTGCTGTATTATTCTCTGAGAAGGAAGTTCAGTGTACTGGTAGACCATATACTCTTGCAAAGTCTGATCCAGTAGAAAGATTGAAGTGCCAAGTTTTACAGGATGCCTTTGCCCCACCAACAATTCTAACATCCGGTATTTCCAAGGTGTCAATCTCTACACTAGGGATAGGCAGGCTTGGACACTAGGGACCATTTACATGGTCTAAAGATGGTGGCTTCAACCTTTGGGGTGGGGGGATGTAACATATCATGGTTGCTTCCACCATGAGATAAATATACAATTGTGACTTTTCTTGATGTGTGACCTGAAACAAATATAAAACTGTTTTTTATTGATGTGTGACTTAAAAAGGTGTAGAACTGTGATTTTAATGTGTGCAACATGGTAGAGAAATGTTGCCTATACATAAATTGCGTGGACTCTTCCCCTTTAAGACAGAACAAGGCTTGTTGCCAGCCCTGAGGTATAACATGAGGTATAACATGGAGATATTTAAGAAAGGCAGGAAAAGAGCAAGTCAGAAAAGTCTGAAATGAGGAGAGTGGAGTTCTGACAGTGAGGAAGAATGAGGTTTCAGAAAATTTTAGGTTAGTTTGTGAGTTATCAGCTCTGGAAGAGACCAATCAGAAGTACTAGCTCACCAGAGGAGAGTCTTAATGAACTTCTCAATGAATTTGTTTTATCAAGCATGATACAAATAATGCAAAAATAATGTCATCATACTATCATCTTTAAGGACCTTATATGGTATAATAATTTAAACAACAGAATGAGGATGATGTAGGATTTTTAAGACTACAGATAGAGACAGGATAACAGAGAAATGTTCATTTTTTCAGTTATTTGCTATGATTGTCTCTAAAATAAATTAAGGTTTATTTTAAGAATAACATTTGCTCAGCTGCTCTTCTTAAAAAAATATACAAAATTTGCACTTTGTTGCCTTAATGTCAGTCACATAATCTGAATACTGGATAAAATGGCACAATTTCAGTATGTGATCCACAGAGTATCCAGGCTACAAGCAAGGTACCATTAACCATATTCTTCACACTGTGTGCTGAAAAGAAGGATCAAAAGTGACCACAACACCATGAAAATCATCTATGTCAGTCTTATGCTAATGTTTTTTGTGCCAAGTTAACAGTCCAAAGTTGTGATCCTTTGTGGTCCCTGCTGGTTATTGTCCACTTACTATACAGACAGTGAGTCAAAGGACTGCTGATTACATCCCAGTATTAAAGAAATTACTTAAACAGCTCAGTCAGGCTTTAAGAATGACAATATCAATGTAACAAATTTAGCAAAGCACATTTCTGTAGTGCATACTATGTTGTGAAAAGCCAAATTTTGCCTAAGAAATATTTTCACATTTTCCATTGTTTAAATTTTCATAAAACTTTGTCACTCTGCTGAAGACTGACTTTTATACAGCTGACTATTTCTGACTGTATTTTTTTTTTCAAAATATTTTATATTTATAACTAGCTGCATGACTGAACACAGTATTTCTTGTTCTCAAAATATAAATAAGGAAGCTTGAAGTACTTCAGTTGTCATGGCAGAGAAAAGCACTACAAACAAATCACTGATGTAAAATGCAAAATGAAAAAGAATATGCCTCATCTATCAGACTCACTGCCTTTTTTGCTTTAAGCAATACATTACTTTGCTGTCTCTCACAGTGCCAGACATATGCAATGCATTCTTTTTCAATCTGTATTCAACCCCTGCTGTTTAAATATCTCTTCCCAAACTCTACAGAAAATCAACATTTTAAAAACAGAATCTCATATGAAGGAGGTCACACCATAAAGAGAAGTGAGACAGTATCCGTCATACTCACTCAGGGGCTTACTATTTTATTTATGGAAGAATACAATTTTTTTTTTAAGTTTTAGCACACCTGCAACTTATATATTTCAAAAGATATTTATGCAGCCAACCCTCCAACTGAATTAATGCAATGCATGCTTTAGGAAAATGAATTTTAGCCTGTAGATACACAAATAACAGAAATCAAAGAAGTATGTTTTAATAGTGCCTTTCTTACTCATTTAACCAGCCACCTCAGTGTGCTTGCATATTTAATGTATTAATGAGAATGAACAATGTGCATATTCAGGTTAAATGTAAATTGCACAGTGGAACCAGGTTTTATATTATAATCAATAACAGATGGCATTAGCAAGGATATGAAACCTTTTAACACTGTACAGTTGCATATTTTAAAAGCAATTAACATTGAAAAAAATCAGGATAAAAAAAAAGTGGCACTGCAAATGTCTTTTACAAGATAAATATACTGTCAAGTTTGGATTTTTGTCTAGTTTTCAATAAAATGGCTATACATTAATCCGTTTCTCTTACAGCATACCCTGCACTGTGGCATCATGAGAAAAATCTTGATGAAAAGGTTTTCTAAATATACAGACTCTTCATGCTGTAATACATATTTTATAAAATGTTACTTTCATTTGAATATCTAGTTGATTATGTATCTTTTATTTGTATTCACAAGTATCTCTGCTAGCTTATTAACTCTAGCTGCCATCCCTTGCAATGGATTATTGTATTAATCAGGCAGGCAAACATTGTCACAGATTGTAAAAGAAATTTACTGATTCATTCACATTGGTCATTGATGTCCAAGAAAAATTCAGAATCACAGTAGTATCCTTGTAAGATATACTGTCGTCCATTAAACAAGAACTGCTTGATGCACAATGGTTCCTGCAAGTCTCAAAAATCACCCTATGGAAGAAAGGACAGCATTGGCTTTGCCCTTAGTAAGTCACCAAAACATGCTGTTTGACTAATAACATACTGTCCTCTTAATACCGCATACTTTGTTTTTCTATCCCTGTATCCATATGCCAATTCTGATTTAATTTACTATTCAGTATGCAGCAAATATCAATGTATATGGGAACCTGAATTATTCATGCAATGATAGAAATACCATTATGGCATTTCCCTTATCTGCATCTAAGTTTTATATATATAATATAGATATCTGTTCAGCTAAAGAGACATGGTTTAACTTGGCAGTGAATACCTCAGCAATGCAGGGTTTCAGTGTCATCCATACTTTTAGACCTTTAGCTGCAGAGATAAGGCCTAAAGGTGTGTGTGTGTGTGTGTGTGTGTGTGTGTGTGTGTGTGTGTGTGTGTGTGTGTGTGTGTGTGTGTGTGTGTGTGTCTTTCGGCTTTTCCCAGTTAGGGGTCGCCACAGCAGAACTCCGGTCTGCTAATGATTGGCAGTAGAGTTTTACATGCTGGCTTGCCAGGCCTAATGCACAACCTTCAACGAAGGAACACCCATTCACGCATGTTGTCACACAGTAGACGCTCTAACTGAGAATCGAACGGGCAACGGCTAAGTGTGTGATGACAACGCTACCGCAGCACCACCAGGTGGGGTGTCTAAATATATTGATAAGAAGCATACCTCTAGGGTCCAAAGTAAAAACACAAGGCAGGACCACCAGGCTCAAAAAGTCAGTTAAATTTATTGTGTAGTCAACGGATAAGCGCTTTCACATGTAAAACATGCCTCATCAGATCTCAAAAAACAAACAGTCAGCTTAATTTAAACAGATTTGAAATGGCACTAACCAATCCAATTACAGCAGAGAAAACAATTAATTAATTAATTAACCCATTCAGCAGTAAAGCAAATGCTGACTGAAGACAGAATGCATTCCATGTTAAATGAACAGTAAAAAGTTATGTATATAAAAACAACATTAACACACCTCTAGGGTGGACAAACAGGATGATGTGGTGGAGTTCTTCCATGTGCAGGTCTATCCATCCATCCATCCTTCCACAACCCCTTTTCCCCATATTTGCATATGTGGTTAGGGTGTCACTTCAAAGATGGCGATTATCAGATCATCATGTCCTAGCCAGCTATAGCTCACCCTCCATGTCCTAAAAAACTGACAATGCACACTTGGACCTACTGGAGACACTTACCATCCAACCTAACACCCTACTCATGGGAGACTTTAATTACCCCTCTATAGGTTGGGATTCCTACATGGCCTCAAAGCAACATGCACAGAGATTCCTGGACTTCATAAATACAAACATCCTTGACCATATAGTGAATACACCCACTAGAGGCTTCAACATATTGGACCTCATGCTTACAAATATGGGAGAAAGAAACTCCAACTCCAAACCAAGAAACAAGAAATGACAACCATGAAGTGTCAATAATGCACCCAGAAACCACGAACATAGGTAGAATATAAAAGCAAACAAACTTTATGCCACAGCTTCCATGAATAACTTAGCACTTTCATCTGCATATAACAATAGACTCCATCAGAGTATCATAACACCCTTCCAATAACAAATTTAAATACTGTTAACAATTGAAGTCACATGTTACCCCCCAATCAATGCATATTATTAAAAAGATGATGACATAATTACACAAATATATACACAAACTATCAAGTAAAACAAGCTATAAACAACAATCACCTTCTAGCATACAGGGCTCTTATTTTTAAAATACTACTAATGGGGATGTACTCATTAATGCCTGGAAATACAGTGGCATTACATTGTAATTGCCACCATAATTCCCGGACCTTTCACTAGTTCTTCCCAAGGTCCCCCTCTTTTTTCTTTTTCTGTTTTTTCTATTACAAAATACTTGAAATAGTGTTCAAAATTACTAGCAATATGTTTATATAATGCATTATTAACATTCATATTTCTAATATCATAATTGTGCTGGTAGATTATTTCCCTAAAATGTCTAATAGTTTTACCAATATAGAAGGCACAACATTCTTGACATTGGGCAGCATATATATTATGGTGGAGCAGCATATCTGGCATGTACTGAGCATTACATACACATGACACACCAGTGGGAGCTATTATAATTACAACATAGTAGCCCACACATATAGGGGCCATTCACATCATTCCAGAAATATAGAGGGTGCATACCGAATGACAGCATTGAGGCCATGTAAATACACTACACACAGGTCAGGGAGGTAAAGTAACAACAGGCCTTGTGTTGTGGCTGCTTGTGTGGCCATTTAGAGGACTGTGATGTTAATGAGTGGTATCAATGTGTGTATGTTAACAAGTGTGATGCAGGATGCGGTAACACATGGACATATACATGGGACTGTCTGTAAAGCCATGAATAGGTAGGTATTATGGAGATGTGTGTGTGTGTGTGTGTGTGTGTGTGTGTGTGTGTGTGTGTGTGTGTGTGTGTGTGTGTGTGTGTGTGTGTGTGTGTCTGTGTATACTGTTAGGCAATGCTGTACAGGTTTTAAAGTGCATTTATTGTTTTCCCCCACAGGTGGCTAGGTGGGTCAGGGTCCCTCCTGCATCCAGTCAGATGTAGGTGTCCATACTGACACAGATGATGATGATGATGATAATAATATTGAGGCACAGGTGGGGGTGTCAGGGTCAAACACTGCACCAACATTTGACATCCCCCTTTTAGCCACCCCACCCCTGCACACAGTTACAGTGCCTATACACACCAGTGGCCATAGCAGAGGGACAGCTGGCATTCAGTGGCAGTGCACAGGAAAGTGTGGTAACCATGCCTACTGTGTCTGGTCACAGCAGGCATAGCCATATGTCCAGCAGGCTGCCACATAGACAGATGTCCCAGGGTGCTCGTGGTCAGGCCACTGGACATCATGACCCTGGCATAGGCAGCATAGCTGCAACCAGCAGAAGCATGTTTCAGGCTGCAATGGTGGCACAGGCACATATTGAGCATTACACCACACAGGGCCTTAGGCTGCAGAGGGCTGCTCTTGCATCTGTAAGTGACAACCTCCGTGAACTGTTGGGTTCCATCAGTGCTTCTAACGAGGAAGCAGATAGATGGCATAATGACATGTTGGCCCTCATCAGCTGTGGTGTGTCTGGGCTTCAACATGTGGTGGGGATGCGGTGATGACTGGTGGACGTGGGCCAGCAACACCAACAACTGGCAGTCAATGTGGGCATTCTAGGACACCAAGGGGCTCCTATAGTGGCAGTAGCAGCCCTGGCAGTGCGGCGGGTGTGCTGTCAACACCACACCACAGCAGGCCATATGCACGTGGTCCTGGCAAGTTCCAGGAGGGACTTAGTACCAGCAGACAAATGTCATCAGCAGGTGAGAGTAGCACATGAACGCCTGTACCTGGACATTCTCATGGAACCTCTGAAAGGCACAGTCCACATGTCCATGGCCAGAGACAGTGAACTGCGCACCCTGCCAGATATGGTCTGCAGCTGAACATAAACACCTGTGTAGGGCAGCCAAATGGCAGAACTGTGTGCATGCATACCCACACACATTGCAAACACACCTAGGGCAACCTCATACCTGCACACCACATCTCAGCCAGCTCCCCAGAGTACACCTCTCACCCACACATATGGTGTCAAATGTATGGCCTATCCTTGGCCTCTGGCAAACCAACATCACACCCTGTGCATATGATGATAACTGTGCCCTATCCCTGTCATCCATAGCATTGATGCAGGGACAGGCTGATATGGTTCTGATGCACATGGTGACTGTACACCAGTGTACCACAGTACTGCAGTGTAACATGTAGGGAGTAGAGTGTGAGGCATATTTGGCAGGTAGTGTAGCCATCCAGTAATGATGCCTTCTAGCTGTTAGTAACACTGCTCAGTTGTGGTCTCTAAAATGATATGCAATTGTGTTGCAGGTGTACATGTGTTAGCACGAGGATGCCCTGTGCATATGATGATACCTGTGCCCCATCCCTGTCATCCATACCATCGATGCAGGGAAAGGCTGATATGGTTCTGATGCTCACGGTGACTGTACACCATAGTACCACAGTCCTGCAGTGTAACATGTTGTAGGGAGTAGAGTGTGAGGCATATTTGGTAGGTAGTTTAGCCATCTAGCAATGATGCCCTCTAGCTGTTAGTAAAACTGCTTGGTTGTGGTCTCTAAAATGTTATCCATGTATGTTATAGGTGTATAAGTGTCAGCACGAGGATGGTCTGCAGTCATATTGCACAACAAGGTATGTCACTGTCCTGACACCATGGCAGTGACATATCTGGGGTACAGTCGAACACATTTCACAGGTTACTATACCAGGTATTGCCTGTGTCACGTGGACAGGTGTCCTGCTGCAACATGCATGGCTTACATTGAACAATAAATGGCTTAACCACTCTGTATCTGACAGCCCTTGTTCTGCCCAGCAACAAAATGAACAGTCCTTGAACTCAGGACCCTTTACACTGAAGTGACTGCACTTAACCACTACACCATGGCCACTGTGGAGACAGCTGTTGTTTTACCAATATAGCTGTCATTACTCATATTGAATAGTATTGAACAATTGCCTTTACTTCAAAGATTGTGTAGTGCTTGTTATTAATATTGCTGTTGCATCACATATGTTGTTTTATCATAATGTACACATAGCAGATACATAAGGTGAGATACATGTGGGAGGGTATAAACAACTGTGACGTTTACTCATGACAGGAATATGACTGTACACATGTCATAGGTGTATAGATGTCTACATGTACATACACATGTATACTTATACATATGTCTGTATACACATCTGTATAGCGCTACATATATATGGCCATGTGTACATCTCTTCATATGTACATATGCATACATATCTATACATATATGTATATATACATATGTGCATTTATAGGTATACTTATATGTATATATAGATATATGTGTATATAACTATATATGTATGCACATCCTATGTGTACAGATATGCCTAGTTATGTTTGTACATATATATATATATATATATGTATATATATATATATATATATATAAAACTATGTGCATACATATCTATTCTGATATACCTACTACTGTCAATATATCTGTAGTTATCCATACGTATATATGCATATGTATCACTATCTGTATATGTGTAGACATATATTGCTCTGTATATGTATATATCTGGGTGTGTATATGTATATCTATGTACATATACATACCCATCTATATATGTCGCTATGTATATGTGTAATCATATATATAGATATCTGGATAATTATATGTACATATATTTTCACCATATGTCCTGGACATAGAGTGTAGCCCTACCCCAGCCCCTATAGTCCCAACTTCGTAGTGCAAGGGGATGACAGGTATGTATAGCAGGTATATTAGTAGACTATTGCTACTGTAATTGGGATTGTCTTCACAGACATGGTGTGTGTGGGAGGTCATGTCTGCTTTCCACACGTGTGCCATTGGCTACTGACAGACATCCTAAGGACATCATAGTAAAGTACCACTGCTAGCACATAATGCCCCTGTGGATTGCAGCAAAGATATTGGCCATTATATATATGGACATTCTGTAACACTCTGTACAGTCCAGAAGTATACACATAACCCCTTAGTGCAAAACATGTGTACCATGCCTGACAATATGGATGTTAACAGCCATGTAGATGGGTATAACACATAACGACAGGTATACATATGCCACCATAGGTTATGCATTCACACACCCCTGTCTGGCCTGACACATAATAACCGCTGGTACAAGGGTACCATGGCCACATACTACCCACTAGATCTGACATACATTTGCACAGCATCCCACTGCTCTGTCTGACATAAATGACTGTTAATGGAGGCCCAGCAGCAGTACATGTCGCAAGTATCTGTACATGACATCTCACTGGGTAAGTACACTAAGCTGCTAGGCATGCAACAATGCACTGTGCAGGCTACAGGCAAACTGGCTCAACACTGGCCTACATCTCCTATGGGGGAATGCACATGTACCTGCATATATAGCAGGGTCTGCAGGCATGTCACACACAGGGTAAGATACACCTGTATGAAAGTGAATAACCACAACCAATGTGAACACAGCCACAGCCACATATGGTAAGCTAGCATAATATTACAGTTTGTGGACTATCTGTTCAACACCATCCTCATATGTACCATTCACAGACTCACCCTACATATACTGTGCTGCTACACAGTTTGGTCTGCTGGCTGTCTGTGGTATGAGACATATTTGTGTGCATGGCCCTACAAACATTTAAGCCAACAGGGTAACATACAGTGGAGCAGCATGTAACATCAGACAGGACGGGACCTATAACAATGACATCTACCACAGTCTGTACACAGGCTAAAGTACATATTAACAATACACACACTGGCGACATTCACCATAGGCACACAGACCTCAGTACTGTGCAAACGACCACAGAATGTCCAGGTTATGTCATCAAATATAACCCCTACTGTACATAACATGTGTAGCAGTCTGATATCTCACTGGCTGGGTGTACAGCACATATGCACCTCTTAATGCACGACATGTGTATAAAGGTTGACAGAGTTGTGGCTGGAAGCACGTACACAGGGATAATATTGACATGTTGCTGTGAAAACCTCATACATCGACTGTTGTAACAGGGTTTGTTGCAACATATGCCCTATGAGGGATATGAAGTCAGTAACTGTCACAGCTTTTACCATCTACACACTGCAATCCTCACACTACCTTCTGAAGTTCACAGATACATGCTCTGTAGGTAACACATGAAATCAAGGGGACAACACACTGCCCCATCTGCAGATGACCCTACAGCTGGGTATTCCTCATAAACATGGAACTGACATGGCAGGTATTAAAACATGTAGGACAGCCATATCCACATGCACACTGTTAAACCAACATTACTCCTCATGCAGTATAGCAGCACTTACAGTCTGTAGTCAGGTCAGGCACATCCCACTCCTGTGTGTTGCCCTGTTTCCACAGTGTATGTTGTTAGATGTAAATCCTCAATCCATCTGAGATGCTGTTTTCCAGACAACAGATCTAGTTCCTGCTCACAGTGAATTAAAAGGGCCAACACCAACATGATGTTCCTAGATATTGGAGTGTGTTTCCATGCAATTGGCTATGGAAATGTTACTACAGCTGTTCCACATGCAATCAGCTAGGGGAGGGCTGCAATTTGTGCAGAGACCATCAGCTGATCATGAGCATCACTTAAAATACACATGCTGCTGCCTAAGCAAAGCAGGTGTAGGTCTCCACATCCACCAGAGAGGGAGTGAGAGAGGCAGACAGAGGCAAAGACAAGTCAGGGAGGGATGGGAGAGTAAAACTTAAGCATGTTTGTATCACACACCTACCAGCACAGGGTATCAAACCCCTGCCAACTATGTAGTGCTATCACATTTCTATGCAGTTATTGGATGCGCCATATAGGTTACACGTTGTGGAGCCCTCAGAAAGTATATGTGATGGTGAGTGACATCTGCAACAGGGATATGGTAGCTATACAGTAGGTGTAGTACACATTCCTGTCTGCATGTACAGGTGCCAGAGTCAACACAGCCACATTCTCACAGGGACACACACACATTGACACACTTGGCAGGGCCAGGAATACAACCCATCATTAGTGAGATTGCCACAACACATTACTGTGCTGGTATCACATGCACCACAGGGGTCATACAGAGGTGATATGGGCAAAGTATATGGGGAGGTGTCTGACATCAGACAGCATGCTTCAGTATGCCAATGGGGGTTGTAGTGAGTGTGGATGTGATCATATGCATCATACAATACACACACAAATACACAGGGTGCCAGTAATGACATGCACGGATGCATTTCTGCGCAGGTGTGTGGTGCCAACTGTGCCAGGCAGCTATACAAGGCTAGGTGATGGGTATATTTTGGCATCAGGCTACATGACAATGGTCAGCATTGTGGCTCAGGGCTGTAGTTTCTGCATTTGCCCACACAGGTGGGTATTGTATCCCCCATCCAGTCACCTGGGTGACTATTGTGCATGGCCAACGCTGTGCATCACTTGCCATGTATGTGTTCCTTAGTCCCTGATATGGATGGTGTCTGGGATGTGCACACCTCCCACATGCATATACAGTGGCATGTGGAACTGTACCTGGGGTGTCTGGCCCATGTTGTGTACACAGATTATCATCAGATGTGCTAGCCTTGGCCACATGTGGTGGGAACTGGTAATGGACCGCAAGTTTACTCTGCACTTACATTGATAGCATGCTAACAGCATTCCCTGGTATCAGTGGCATCTGTCCATACAGGGCATGTTTTCAGTCATGGAATGTCATTTGTGGGTCACATGTGATGGCACCACAGGTGCTGCAGGTGTCCAGTGGGGAACATGGGGAAGGTGCACTGTCTGCATGCATGTGCCTATTGGACAGATGGACAGGATGCTATGCCCTCTGTAGCCCACTGAAATCACTCCATAGTTACTATCAGTGGCAAATATGCAGTGTACTACCCACATATTGGCTGTTGCCTAGGCATGTGTGTGTGTGTGTGTGTGTGTGTGTGTGTGTGTGTGTGTGTGTGTGTGTGTGTGTGTGTGTGTGTGTATGGGACATGGGTTGAGAGTGTACTCTGGGTAATACTGGGGTTGCTAACTGTGATTGCCTGGCCTTGATGTCACATATTGGGTATGGATTTGCACCCCAGCCTCTCAGCTATGTCACATCTGTTATCCATGTATGGTGGACATTGTGATATATACTAGGGCCATCATATAAGAAATTTGCAAAACCCAAGTTTCGCACCCACCTCCACACAGGATACGAGTTTCATGCCCACCTCCACACAGGATATGTGATACACACATACACACACCTGTTATATCTGGGAGTAGAACCCCTACCTAACTTGTTTCTTACACTACACAGTTATAGTATGCATCACGGAGATTATTGGAGTATTTCTTCCCTAAAGGTGTATATCACATTGGATGACATCAGCAGGATTGGCCAAGTAGGACACTCAACTTGTAGTGAGTGTGGCTAGGCTAAAATGCATTGCTCCCTACACAGACAATGACAGACACACAAAACATCCACAACCAACATGTGTTGGTATTGAACCCCTAAAAGGGTCTATATCACACTATGTCATGGAGCTGTTATAGGATGCACCACATGGATTACTGGAAACTTCATTCCCCAAAGGTGTATTTCACAATGAATGACATCAGCAGGCTTGCCAAAGTAAGACATTTGAAATGTACTGAGTGTGACTACCCTAAAATGAACTGCTCCCTGCACATACATTGAAACACACACAAAATGTACACAACTGATATGCGTGGGCATAGAACCCCTAACAGAGGTTAATATCATACTACAGCATGCAGCTGTTATAGGATGCACCACATGGATTATCAGAAACTGCCTTCCACAAAGATGTATTTCACAATGAATGACATCAGCAGGATTGACAAAGTAGGGCATTTGAAATGTACTGTGTGTGGCTAGCCTAAAATGCATTGCTCCCTGCACAGACATTGAAACACACACAAAACATCCACAACTGACATGTGTGGGTATAGAACCACTTACAGAGGTCCATATCACACTACAGCATAGACTAGTTATGGGACGCACCACATGGGTTACCAGAGAACTTCCTCCCCAAAGGTTTATTTCATAATGAATGGCATCAGCAGGATTACCAAAGTAGGGCATTTGAAATGTACTGAGTGTGAGTAGCCTAAAATACATTGCTCCCCACACAGGCATTGAAACACACACAAAACATCCAGAACTGCCATGGGTGGGTATAGAACCCTACCAGTTCTATATCATACTACAACAGTATGTAGCTACAGGGCGCACTATGGAGATTACTGGTCTACATTTTTCCCAGAGGTGTATTTCTAGGTGGATGATGTCAGCATCATTGCCAAAGATTAGCATTTGAATTGTAGGGAGTGTGACTTCCCTAAAAAGCATTGCTCTCTACACAGACATAGTCAGACTGACACACACACACTTACCATGTCTGGGATTACAGCAACAATCTAACTAATTTATCAGACTAGCAGTACACAGTTACAGAACGCACTACTGAGATTACTGGGCTACAGCTTCCCAGAGGTGTATTTCTAGGTGGATGACATCAGCAGCCTTGCCAAAGATGAGCATTTGAATTGTAGGGAGTGTGACTACCCTAAAAAGCATTGTTCTCTACACAGACAGAATCAGACACACACACAAACACTTGCCATGCCTGGGATTAAAACAGCTACCTAACTGATTTATCATACTACAGCAGTACACATTTAAAGGACATGCTACGATAATTACTGGGCTACAATTTTCCAAAGGTGTATTTCTAGGTGGATGACATCAGCAGCCTTGCAAAGATGAACATTTGAATTGTAGGAAGTGTGACTACCCTAAAAAGCATTGCTTTCTACACAGGCAGACACACACACGTGCCATGTCTGGGATTAGAACAGCTAATTAACTAATTTATCACGCAGCAGTAGTACGTGGTTACAGGATGCACTATGGAGTAGATTCCCAGAGGAGTATTACTAGGTGGATGACATCAGTAGCCTTGCCAAAGTTGAGCATTTGAATTGGAGGGAGTGTGACTACCCTAAAAAACATTGCTCTCTACACAGACAGATACACACACACAGTTGCACTGGCAGGGAACTGAACTCCTACCTAACTATTATATTACACTTCAGCAGTGTGAAGTTATGGTATGCACCATGGAGATTATTAGGCTACAGACTTCCCAAGGGTGTATTTCACAGTGGATGACCTCAGCACGCTTGTCATAGTAGGACTATGGGGAGGGCAGTGTGTGTGCATGGGCCATAACCCATTCATCTAGAGGTTGACACGCCACAGGCAGGCACACACAGGGTCATATATCACAGGTACATGTATACAGCTGCTAGATGACTTCTTCGTTTTATACAGTCATGTTTCCCAGCTGGCACGTGCACCAATAATCTGTAATGCTGACAGATACTGGTGGCTAGTTTCTGCAGTGAGTGACATCTGAACCTCATGTGGTTGGGGCCCGTTGGCTGTGTGCTGGGAGGGACAAACCTGGATGGCTCCTTGTCACAGTCACCCTCTTCCACACATCTATGCATGTCTACCTTTGGCTCATTATAGTGTGTTGACCTTACATATATGTTTGTATTCCTATCCATTGTGTGTGCACGGCATGCATGGTGCATACTGACAAGTGTCTGCAC
This sequence comes from Protopterus annectens, assembly GCF_019279795.1. NCBI lineage: Eukaryota > Metazoa > Chordata > Ceratodontiformes > Protopteridae > Protopterus > Protopterus annectens. The sequence continues at coordinate 994,027,116 of NC_056730.1, forward strand.
TAACAACTGAAACTGTCAGATATGTTTGGTCCACTGATGTTTGCAGACATGGCCTTCATGTGTTTAAGTGTGTCACCATGACCAGTATGACCTTTCACTAGGTGACTGTAGGGTATGTCCCCATTGGCAAATCTCTGGTATAGCTATGTCAGATGCCATATAGTGGAATCATCATAGCTTCCAGGGCAGCCAGCACACACATTCATTATAATGCCCTGGGCATGAGATACTACCTGGCAGTTGATGGAGGGGATGCCCCTGCAGTTGATGTAGGCCCTACCCTGATCACCGGGTGGTGCTTTGATGCATATGTGTGTGCAGTCTATAGCACCCACTACCTCAGGGTATTCTGCTATTTGGTGGAAGAGACGCATATTGCTGGTCAACACATCATGGGTGTTGAGGAAATATATGTGCTCACTGGAATGTACTGACATGGCATCCAGGAACTGGTGGAATACTCTGGATGCTGATGCCTGTGAGATCCCCATGATATCCCCAGTTGAACTTTGGGATGTACCAGTGACTAATATTCCTATGCCTACACATACCTTGGTATCCACTGGGATGGGTTCTCCTCGGTCAATTTGGTGTGTCAGGTGTGGCCGGCACAGCTCAACAATTTGCTGTAGGAGGTCTCTGTCCACCCTATAGCTCTCCACTATCTCCAGCTCATGTAGCCCCTGGTAGGTTACCCTGGGTCTGTACACTCTTCTCCATCTCCTCACTGTGTGTTGATCAGCAGCATTCACATTCGCACCACCCTCAGCCTCTTTCACATGTTGGTCTATGTCGCCTGCTGCAGCCCTTCTCATTTTGTAGGTTTGTTTGTTAAAATTTCCCCGTTTGTATACACCAGTGGTGTAGAGTGTAGGAAAAACCAGAGGGGAAGGTGTTTGCTTAGTTTGTAGTAGTGTTCTGGGCTGGGCTGGTCTGCTGCCTGTGTAATTGGCTGATTCTGATACATTTCACCTGCCAGCTAAGCTAGTTCTCCTTGATTACCTTCCTACTGCTGTTTTCCCTTTCCCTTGTCTTCCTGTTTGAGCCTGTGTGTGCACCGTGCAAACAGAGTGCTCAGATGTGCACACTGCTGCTATTTCCTGGTTTAACTTATCTTTTCTTCCTGTAAAACCTGGTGCACGGTGCGCACATCTGCTTAGGCTTTGTAAAGAGTGCTAAGCAGGTTTAGACACACCCCCTAGCTTAGCTGTGCTAAGCTAGGAGTAAACCCGAGCCACAGGACCCCAATCCACAGTATGCCTTACACACACCCACATGATGTCACCTAACTCCTAGGCTTGCACCAAGCTATTCCTACTCTTACACTGCTGGGACCTGACTCACATGCTGGGGAAAACTGGGATTCACTATCCTTCCCTTCATTTGCATAGGATTGCCTGCTAATGCACAGTTACATGTCTCAGACTGAGCCTCCCCCCTTAGCAACCTCTACTCACTGGCCAGGTTGTCTTCTGCCTGCCACTGACTTACATGGAAAAATAGTGATTTTAGTTAGACTGCTTATTTTTGTTTTATTTTATTATTTTTCCCCCGATCCCATTTGCGCACCACTGCCCTATGCTTAAACAGCCGAGATTGGCTAAAAAAAAAAAAAGTTAAATTTTGTATTTTTGTTTTTGTTTGCAATGCCAATGGCCTTATACTTAGCCATTGGCATGCTTACTACATGATATGCAGCCTTTATTTGGGGCTGTGACAGCTCCGTTTTGGAATTTGCAGAAATAAACTCAGTTATTCACCGAGTACATTTCTGCAGATAGCACAGCACTAGTCTTGCACGGACTGTTGCAAGCTTCCTGGATTGCAAAATCACCTAATTTGCATAGATTTCTCCTGCAAAAGGGGTGATTTGCATACCAGGACTTAGTCTGTGCAGGATTAGTGCAGGAGCGCTCGTGCACGCCCCTGCAGGCTGTTCCTGGATTGCACGGCAGATATATTGCCTGCTTGGGCTCCTGCACCGATCTTGCACTCCATGCAAGCTTTTGAGACTGCAGGGGTTAGACTAAGCCAAGCCCATAGTGCTAAATAACACTTAAACTATTATACAACTCCAGGCAGGTTTAATTTCAAAGACATAAAGACATGTGGGACAGCAATCAGTTTTTGAGACATTTTTTTAAAAAAAAGTAAATTAATTACTTGTTAAAGTCGCTTTCTAATGTATTTATTAATTTATTTATTTCATTTTTATTTACCATTTGTTAACCAGGGTACAGCACTGCTCCAGACTCAGCTCAGGAAAGACATTGTACAGAGCAATAAATCACATAACATAGGTACAAGATAATAGTACAGCCACATCATCTATCAGTCTGGATGTATATAACAATAAAATAATAATTAGAACATAATAAGGGTTATTACTGAGTTGAAGCAATAAGTGTTGGTAGTAGTGTATATACAGAGAATTTACATTTTTATATGATTTAGTTACTTTTTGTACTGCAATAAATTGGCACAGGATTCCCTGACAAGGATGGAGAGGAGAGGGACTGGGGGAGTAGTAGGGGAGGGAAGTAAAATTGGATGAGGGAGTAGAGTTTAAGGATGTGTAGTGAGGATAGTGGGTTAGAGCTAGACAGAAGAGGAGAGTAAAAGGGTCTAAAGTCATGGTAAAAGACTATGTAGAACTGTGCTTTTTAGCTGCAAACAAGAGACTAATTGTGCTTGTTGGTAGCTTCCTGGTTTAAGTGATAACATAAACTGAAACATCAGCAAACTGATTGTGTGAATAGAAACTTGTTGAGTTATTGCCTTTATTTGGTGCAGAAGGTAGTGCCTCTTATGTTAGTTGGAAGAAGAGTATCACATTTCAAGAGCCATAACTGAGAAGCAGCGGTCAGTGAAATGCTATTCTGTGTCCTTAGCTATGAAGGATTGGGAAGAGTGTGACCTGAGATAGAAGAATAATGACTTCATGGAAGCTTGCTAGAGAAGAAAATGAAGGTACTGTAGCATATCAGTCTGTGAAAGGCATTTTGCTTTGGCAAGGACTAAGGGGTACATTATACTGGAGATGCATTGCAATGGTGTTTTTTTATTGGAGGTTTTTGCAATAATTGAGAGACAATATTTAAGCTGTAGGAATAGATCCCTTTACCAGTGGCTTGCCTACCCTTTGTTGAAGTAAAATGGGATTTTTGTTTTCTGGGAAAGGAAACTATTTATCATGGATTTAGTAGTGCTAATGTGATATTCTAAGGTGATGGACTGGTTTAACATCAGCTATTTGAAGTGCACATTGATTTTGAGTGGCTCTTTGCATCTGCATAGAGTGCTCTAGTTGCCTGGTAAGGTATAGACTTTTGTCTAATGCTATGGATCACTGAGGGGCTAGACCTCTCTATATCCGCATTGTTTTTGCTTAAAGAATTATTGGCATAGTAGGAAGGTGGGCTGGGAGGTTATTAATGTATAGCCATAATAGTAGTGGTGACAGAACAGACCCATAGAACACTCCTTTTGGCGTGGGGTGGGGTAGGAAAATGAGTCTTTCCTGTTTTGGACTTTAAAATGTCTTTTCTAGAGGAAATTATAAAACCAGGGTAGGGATCCAGTGCTAATCATTGACTTTTGAAGAATGTTCAGCAGGGATATATTATGCACCACATCAGAGGCTTTTGAGAGGTCTGTGAAGACCAACTGTATGGTGGCCTTTGTCCATGATCAGAGGTGTAGCTAGCTCTTCTTGCACTCTGTACCATTGCCTATACTGTTGCTCCCCTGAACTTTACATTGAAGAGAAAAAAAATGCACTGAAGGCACAGAGCATTCAAGTGCTTCAGTTCAGACAAGTACAATGCAAGCATTCATTTCTGAACGCCAGTAATGCAATGAGGACCAATCAGGATATGCTGATCATGCCACCAAACACTATCCCTGGGGCAGCTGCCCTCTTCACATCACCCTAGCTACACCTCTGTCCATGCTAGAAAGGACACCACCAGTTAGTTTGCTGAGAGCATTGTCATGCTGTTTAGACATGTTCATTCTCTTATGTTGGTGTGTGCAGACAATGCTAGATTATTAATGTATTTTGTGAGTTGAGAAATGATTAGTTTTTTATAGAACATTTCTAGATTTGGGAAGATACAAATCAGTCTGAAGTATTTTCTAGCTTTTGAGATTTTTAATTTAGAAGTGGTTTGATGATGGCTGTATTCCATTTGTCCATCAAATCATTATTTTATTACTGAGGCAAAGGCCATAGAGGTGAAAAAGAGAAGAGATTAAGTAATGCTTGCAGATGATGAGGAAGCATGATAAAATGTCAGAGCCTGGAGGGGAATCTGAGGACATTTGTTTTATGGCTTTTATGATGTTTTTGGCTTTGGTTTTGTTTAAGAGGAAGGAGGAGTTTAAAGATGGTAATGTTGAGAGGGGTAAACAAAGGCCGCAAGAGTGCTAGTGGTAGGCATAGGCTGAAAAATTCTTTGAGAACGTCTTCTGGGATGAGATATGGGCCTGATACTGAGATGATGGAGTCAGTATTGAGTAGGTCATTTTGTCAGGATCACTCTGAGATGTAATTAACTTTTTTCCAAAAGTGTTTAAGGTTAGTTGAATCAGTCCATTGTTGGCATTGGAGAAAGCTGGGTTTTCTGTCTTCTTGTAGGCCTTCTTTTGCCAAGTTTCTTAGTTCTTTGAATGTTAGTCTATTTTTTGAAGGGGGATGCTATTTCCAGGTTTCCCATGCATTACCTCTGCTTTAGTACATAGAGGTCAGTTCTGGTGTGAACCATTTATTTGTATTGCATTTGCAGAGTCTGGGAATTATGGGGAAATCCTTATTCTGAAGATTGATGATTTTTTTTATATTCTCTTTATGCTGCTCTAGGCTCGTGTTTATTTAAAATTTACTGTCATTTTTTTTTTATAATTGCTTCAAGTCTTTGCTTGCCATTTGGTCAGGATTGTAACTAAAAATGGTTTTCAGGCCACTATACTTAACCCACTAACAAATATATAAGTAAATTATTTGTTAAATGGGAAAGTCCAACTTGGAGCAAAGCCAATTTTCAGCAGAGGCCCAGGGAGAAATGCTCCAGATGCATGTCTGTGTAATGTGGGAGAAAACCAGAGCACCCGGAGAAAACCCACACAAACACAGGGAGGACATGCAGACTCCACACAGAAGGCACCCCAGCCAAGAATTGAACTGGAGAACCACTTGCTGTGGGGCGATAATGCTACCACTGCACTGTCCTATGAAGGAGGATTCTGGTTAGAGATGTGGCTATAATGTTGATATCATTATCTGCAAGGATAGAGAGCCAAGATATTTTGATTAGTTATTGCTCCAATTCTTTTTTTTTTTTGGATATGGGCATGAAGTGATTAGTACAGATACAGGTCATATTATGCTGGCTGCTATGGAAAATGTAACTGGCCGGTGATTATTAATGGGAGATGGAAGGAATTTGATGTTAGTGACTTTGCTATGGAGGTTAGTGATTATGAGATATATGAATGATGATTACTTGTAAGAGAGTTAGGTACAGTAGGTTAGTCCTTTGATCGACAGTATTCCTGTAATTGCATAATGATGCAGACTGAGAAGGTTTAGGTTGAAGTCTCCTTCTTCTTCCAGCTTTTCCCAGTTAGGGTCGCCACAGTGGATCATCTGTCCACTCATGACTGACAGTGGAGTTTTACGGTGTTGAGTTGCCAGCCCGGCACCCAACCTTCCACAGAAGGCACACACATGCACACACTCACACCTAGGGCCAATTTGGAGTGTCCAATCCACCTACTGCATGTCTTTGGGATGTGGGAGGAAACCGGAGCACCCGGAGGAAACCCACGCGACCACAGGGAGGACATGCAGACTCCGCACAGAAGGCACCCCAGCTGAGAATCGAACTGGAGAACCTCTTGCTGTGAGGTGGCAACACTAACCACTGCACCACCGTGGCCACCCATTTAGGTTGAAGTCTCCAAGGAGTACTAATTCCTTAGATGTTTTGTTATGCATGACTTTTTGTGCCAGGTGTTGAAATTTTACTGTGTGCCTAGAAGATGGGAAATGAGTAGTGATTAGAACAAGTAGTGGGGCTTTTTGCAGTGGATTTTTATGGTGATCCATTTGGGGGTGTGACCATTTCTGGAGCTGTTTTGTCCAAGCAGGGATCATTTTAGGTTCTTTTTAAATAAATTCCCTCCTATAATTCATGAGCCTTGGCAAGAGTTATACAGGTAAATGTAACTGGGGAAGTGACAGTTCTGGGGTGATAGGCTTAATCCTAGATTTTGTCATGGTTTACAGAGGCAAAAAAATCTTTATTTTTTTTCCAATTTGTTTAAGAGGCTGTCTGCATTAAGTAGCAATAGAGTGAGTTTTGATTGGAGAGGGGCTCAATGTTGTAGTTGGGAGGGAAGGGATAGTTTGCACTCCTTGGGATGAGTTCAGTGGTACCACAGAGAAGAAAAAGCCCTATTTGAGGTGTAAGTCTTATGTAGAATTTCATAAATGTTATTTTAAAGGGCTGGTGGTGCTGTTGATTATGTAGTTGGAGGTGGAAGGAGTGTGAGTGGAAAGTAGGAACTGATATGGTTTATGGGTGTGAGGTGATTTGTAGTTTGAATTAGAGGTTTGAAGGGAAGTTGAAATACAAGAAAGTGGAAGAGGTATATTTATAGCTCATAATGATGAAGGAGAGATCATTTGAACTGGTTATCATGAAAGTGGGCTGGATGGGAGAATTGAGAGATGTAGTACGAATGGTAGAGTAAGAGGCATTATTGGTGAAAATGTGAATGAGTTGTGTGATTGTGGAGTTTGTTGCCTGAAATTTGGAAATATGAGGAGACTATATTGCAGGAGAAGTAGAGAACTGATTGGAAAGTTATAGTCTGCTTAGGTTAATGTGGGGCTGCAGTAGTATAAATGGGGTTGGCTGGGATAGTCCTTAGAAGTAGTATGTAGACGTTAATTGGCTCATGCAAGTGGTTGTGATGGTTGTAATAGCATGCAGATTGTGTGTTTAAATAGGTGGCAGCATGTATTTAAAAATGGGGTGATGATACCTCTTTATAAGAATAATTATCAGGGGGTTGGCTAGGGAATTGGAGGTGGGAGGAGAGTGATATCAGCAGCAAGGACTGTTAGAGGACAATCAGTCTATGTATACATGTTTGACTACAGCTTATAAGTAGAAGAGAAAGCACTAGTGTCTATGGGGAACCCAATGGGAAATGATTAAGAGACAACACACTGTGGAGTTGCATGCTGATAAACAGCTGCCCAAAGTGGCAGAAAGTCATAGATTAGTACTGGGCTACCTGCCCTTGTGATACATTTTAAGCCTAGCCAATTATCCCCTGTGAGATTCAAACCCTGTACCTTGTGTTTGTAAGGCAAACACCTTAACCATTAGGCCACCCTCCGAACCTGCTGTAACATCTACCAGTGTTTTAATAATATCCTGTATTTGATGAGTATAGGTTTATAGGTTCGTACTAGGCTAACTGGCCTTGTGAGATATTTTAAGTCTAGCTAATTATCCCCTGTGAGATTCAAATCCTGTACCTTGTGTTTGTAAGGCAAACTCCTTAACCATTAGGCCACCCTCCACAGAAGACATGTATGGTCTGATGGACTAGATTCATAACAGCAAAACCCTCCCATTACTTTAATGGCAGTATCTGCTGCAGTGATAAGTGATGTTACTAATCACTGTAGAATGATGGCGAGTAGGTGGAGGTGGTGATTGTAGAGCAAAGCTTGCCTTAAAGAAACACCAGAAAACAAAGTGAGACATAAGAATCCTAATAGGAAGGTCATCAAACACACAGAGGTAAAGTGTTTAAAGTGGCTGCAGCTATGCACCATCAGCTGGCAAAAAAGTGGACTGCAAAAGCAGCACCCTATAACGATTGCCTTAATAGCGGTGAGCTGAGTTGCTAGATGAGAGTGAGAAGATACAATAAGTGGAAACCTGCAGAAGGGAGAATGGAGAAGGGAAAATGAATATGAGATGACTGGATTTAGGAAAGTGAAGTCAACAAACAGTGAAGGAATACTTTAGTTAAACTGAATATTATAGAAATACAGCATGTTTTAATAAAAAAAGCAATTTTATACCAAATCTGTAAAGTTAAAAGCATGATATAACTAGACAATCATCAGGTGAGTGCAATGCTATGACATCCTGTGAATATATTAAATCATGCTTTGTAAACTTTTTTTTGGCAAGTTCAGCTCTGTATGTCTGTAATACAGAACAGATAACAGGCTGATAATTGATACATTACCTAGTTTGGAGAAGTACACTACTCAGCAAGGGCAGAAAATGAAGCCTTTGTATGAAAGGCAGTGAATGTGAACAGGGAAAAGGAGGCCGAAGAGAAAAAACAAGGACAAGACTGTAGCACAGAAGTGAGAAAGTCTGCCTAGGGGTAGGGAAATTGCAATTCAACTGAAGTAAAAAGCTGTAAAATCAGTTTTTCTCCACCATCTGTACTAGTGGGAGGCAACTGGTGTGTGTGTGTGTGTGTGTGCGCGTGCGTGCGTGCGCGCGTGTGTGTATGTGTGTGTGTGTGTGTGCGTGTGTGTGTGTGTGTGTGTGTGTGTGTGTGTGTGTGTGTGTGTGTGCGTGTGTGTGTGTGTGTGTGTGTGTGTGTGTGTGTGTGTGTGTGTGTGTGTGTGTGTGTGTGTGTGTGTGTATGCGTATGTGTGTGTGTGTGTGTGTGTGTGTGTGTGTGTGTGTGTGTGTGTGTGTGTGTGTGTGTGTGTGTGTGTGTGTGTGTGTGTGTGTGTGTGTGTGTGTGTGTGTGTGCATGTTTGACTGAAGCGTGGTGATAAGGAGGTTATAAAGCACAAGACAAGTTCCCAATGATAGTAGTGCATGGTCCATGATGGACCACATATCTGCTATTATGCAGCTGTCCGAAGTAGCAGAAAATAAGAACCTACAGACCAGTGGATTATGTTCCTAAGAGCAAGACCCTTTTGTTAATTTAATGACAGCATTTACAGCAATGGACAGTGAAATTACCAGTGAACTTCACAATAACTGTAGCACACTGGTGTGTGAGTGATTTGGGGTGGGTACGTTAGAGCAGATAATGCCTTGCAGTTACAACAAAATAACAAAGTGAAAAATAAAAATTCATGGGAGGTCTGCAAACTCACAGAAAGAAAGAAAGTGCCTTCCTTGAGAATTTTTCTGATGCAGCTCCATACCTTGATAGACCAAAAAGGGGACTGTAAACATAGCACCCTGTACACACAAAAGCACTACAATAACACTGGCATCCTAATTTTAAATATAAACATAAATATGCATGACAATGAATCTACTTACTGTGGAATATACATTCTAAAAAAGACTAACACCACATATATGTAATGGGCATAGTTTTTTTTTTCTAAAAGAACACAAATAAATAAATAAATAGTTGTGATGATTGGAAAGGTTAATGTGAGTGACTGTGAGAGTAACCATTTTGACGATTAGCTCCAGGATGCCTAAGTGTGTGTGAAAACTAATATTCTTAACTGGTACCTGAGCTACAAAAGGTGGATCAGTCAGGACAGAAATGATTGCTCTGCTTTTTCTTGAATGGATATTTAACAATGATTTAATGAACCCAGAAGAAGGTTATGATATTGTTTGGGCACCTCTACCGAAAGCTTGGAACTACCAAAATAATTTTGAGATGGGGTAGTTTAGTGAAAAGCAATTTCCTAGAACAAGGGTTACATGAAGATGTATGTTATTCACTTAGGGGCTTGATTATAGAACATCTGCTGTTGAGAAATAGAATCAGATGAGCTAATTTTAATTGCATTGTAATAAAGGACTGATTGAGTTCCAGGCAGTGTAGCAATTTAAGTGAGATAGGCTGATGCATTTTAAAGGCATGTTCTGCATAAATTTATATATCCTATTAGTGTACTGGTCAAAGGATGTGAACAGACTAGAATGAACTTTTTTTTTTAATACAGAGCCATACTGAAGCTGCTTGAATTAAGATCTATTGCGTAATGTAGCTTTTTTATTTTTCTAATAATATTATTCATCCTTTCTATATATAGTCCACAAGGTTTACCATGACTTCAAATAATAGTAAGTACTGGCCCACTCTGTTATTAAAACTGCCCAAATACTTTAGAATAACATGGACCTGCTTCATCACTTTCTGTTAAAATGTTCAAATCCTTGTACTATTTTGTTCATATCTCTTCCATCTGTGTAACACTTCATTTCTATTCTTTATGCTATTCATAGCAATCTTTGCCAATCATACCACTCCTGGATTAAAGGAGATTGTGTAGAACAGACAGTCCCCAGCATGCAGGAAGCTGATAATATTATCCCTTGACAAGGATAACTGATGCATTGCTGCAGCTGCTTATCGTAGGAGGGAAAACTGAAATAGCAGAGGCCACAACATGAAAACAATATTCAGGTTGCTGGAGTACAAGTTAGTGAAAGCAAATGTAAACAGTTTTTGTCAGCTTACCAACAGTGTGTACGCTGTCCATAGAGTGGTCCACTTCTCTCAGTATGCAGTGCTGGGAGAAGGCACTTCATTCAGAGTCTCATCTTGTACATTTCATAAAACTTACTTTACAGCTCTACCCTTGTTCTCTTAGTCAACCCTTGTTCTCTTAGTCAACCAGCTTGATAGCCTGTATCATCTTCCTTTTTGTAGCTTGTTTTACTTCCTGTACTATATCTAGTGAATCTTGTTTATGATGGATTCTGCTCCAGTTGTACAGACAGACCATCCATGTGCAACTAACAGTGGGCAAGACTGCTTTTCAGTTTATAGCATCCTACAGACCACCCTCACAAAGTCAGGAATCCCACTCGGCTTTCCTGAAAACATTGGAGAACATGAAGATCTCTCCGAACACCATTATATTGGGTGACTTCAACTACCCAAACATTGACTGGGAGCACTACTCAAGCCCCAGCACCTTAGCCCAAAGGTTCCTGGAAATTATAAACTCAAATGCTATGGAACAACTAGTCATCACTCCCACAAGAGGGGACAACATACTAGACTTGATCATTACCAACATGGGGACTCTATGCTCCACACCAGAAGTATATCCCTCATTGGTAAGATCAGACCATAAATTAATTTCACTGGATGTCCACATCCCAACCCCACCCCCAGCCCAGAAAACCACAGTGAAAAACTTCTCAAAAGCGAACTTCTCACCTCTCAAAACCGAAGTGGAATCCTTCAATGCCCCAGGGCCAGTGGAAACTACGGCCCAAACTGCAGAATCCTATATAAACGCATGCTACGGACATCTCCAGGAATGCATGGATCATGCTATCCCAAACAAAACCAAGACCCAATCATCCAAAGGCAGGCGTCCAGTCTGGTGGACCCCTGCCATAAATAAACTGTACAACAGAAGGAGGAAGCTACTACATGATAGAGCAAAATCCCTAATAGGGAAGGCATCTCTGATCAGTACTAGCAAAAAATTACAATCCCTCATAAAATCCTCCAAGGCCAGCTTTGAGAGAAAAATTGCACAGGACACCAAAAACAATCATAAGGCTTTTTTCAGTTATGTTAGGAACCTGGGATGCAACTCCCAGACTTGTTCTGAGTTGATTTTAAATGACAAAAAATACACTGAACCCACAGACATCGCCAATATTCTGGCAGACAGGTTCAGTGCAAACTTCTCCACCCCCCAAAAGAGCAAGTATCTATCCCGGCAGAGGGCTGCCTCCCAAACATCTCTGATGCTCAGGTGAAGGCTGCCCTCTCCAAAGCAAAAAACACCACTTCCATGGGACCCGATGGCGTCCCAGGTTGCGTCCTACATGAACTCCAAGAGGAACTAATCCCTCAAATAAAACAGCTATACAATCTCAGCCTCACTACAGGATATGTGCCCACAGAATGGCGTACAGCAACAGTGGTCCCACTCCACAAAGGTGGAGCCTCTACGGACCCTGGAAACTATCGCCTCATAAGCCTGACTAGCTTAGTCTGCAAGGCTATAGAGGGGATCATCATGGAGCTCATAAACAAAGACATTGGGGACCTACAGACACTAGATCCTACCCAGTTTGGCTTTGTCAAGGGCAGATCCTGCCTTTTGAACCTGGTTGACTTCTTCGAAACAGTCACCAAAGCCATAGATGAAGGGAAGGTAGTCCACTCAGCCTATATGGACCTTGCAAAGGCATTTGACACAATACCCCACTCAGGCATCATAGATAAGCTATCCAGCTTAAATATAAACCCCTATGTCGCAAGATGGGTCGCAAACTGGCTCAAAGACAGAACCCACAGAGTGAGAGTTGCTGGAGCCATGTCAGACTCAAAACTGGTCACAAGTGGTGTCCCACAGGGTTCTGTCCTAGGACCACTCTTGTTCGGTATATACTTTTCCGAGGTACAGGCAAACATGGAAGGACTATGGCTCACCAAGTCTGCAGATGACTGCAAACTGGGCCATAATCACTCTCCAGCTGACACAAACATCCTTCAAAAAGGTCTCACAGAGACAGATAACTGGTGCCAGCGCCATGGTTTAAAGTTAAATGCCAAAAAATGTATAGTCATACCCTTTGGCAAAAACAATATGCCCACAAATTACCACATAGGCGGAAACCCATTAAGTACAGAGAAAGTTATTAGGGACCTGGGGACCCAAGTTGATAGCAATCTCTCCTTTGAAAACCACATTGCCAAAGTGGTTAGAAAGACCTTCTATATAGCCCACCTCATCACGAAGGGTTTCACATCTAGATCAAGAGAGGTAATCATGCCCCTTTATTCATCCCTCATCAGGCCCATCATAGAATACAATGCCCCTTTTGGGATGTACCTTATCCGACACCTGCAGCAATTAGAGAGACACCAAAAGTATCTCACTAAGAGGATCAAGGGTCTCAAACAGATGCCATATGCTGCTCGGTTAAAAAACCTCTAGCTCTACTCAGTTGCATACCGCCTACTTCAAGGCTATCTATGCCTGACATACAAAGCTATGTCAAATCCATAATTAATGGACATGCTCCACTTCAGTAAATCTAAATCCCTTAGAGCCACACGCTCGAGGGACTTGAACCTCAGCACAGAAATAAATAGAACTTGCTGGGGGGACAGATTCATAACCCAGAGGCTCCCTTCGCTCTGGAATAGAATTCCAGTTCATGTGAGGCAGAGCACCTCACTGAATCTCTTCAAGAAGAATCTCGATAGGTGGATGGGGGATCGTAGGTTTGTCCCAGGGATTACTCCCGTGTCACTATTAGACAGAGGCACAGTAAACTAAACCTTAAAAAGGGCACAGTATACTCAAATCAAGGGGTGGCGTAAGCCATACAGAATCAGGCTAGGCTTATAATTGCTCCAGGGCAGATAGCCTAGTATGAACCTATGAACCTATGAACCTATCCTCATCTTGTTGTAGAAAGAAACACTTGTTCCTACAGTGTACAGCTGCATCTATGCTAGTGAGCATATATTAACCCCACAAGGCTACTGGTGGGATGCATGACCCTTCCATCATTGTGCATGCTAAGGTATGTATAGCCCTCACTATACTTATCATGGGGAAATTTCAAAGACAGACTTGAGACATGTTGAGTATTTCATAGGCCTCTACATTGAGGATACTTCATCGCTACTTGGATGCTCTCTTGGCACATGTTCATAGGTTCATAAGTTCATAGGCAAGTAATAGCGACCCTTGCAAGGCATTTGAAGCTTAGATAATTTCTCTTCAGGGTTTAGAATAAAATTCTGTACCTTGTGTTTATGAGGTAAAAACCTTTAACATTATCCAAACCCCCACATCTAAAAAGCTCTACTTGTATCAATATTATAGCACCCCAGATGGGACTCAAACCCACAATCCTTGTTTTAGGAGGCCAATTCCTTATCTATTATGTCACTGTGGATAAGTACATCATTTACATGGTGTCACCTCAGGACCTAGGCTGGACTATGTGTGCCTTTTATAGGATGGCATGTTTCCCCAATGTACCCGGTTTAATAGAGTGCGCCCACGTTGTAATTAAGTCCCATCTGGTCCATGGTGGGAATGATACTACAATAGGAAGAGCTACCCTTCCATTAACTGCCAGGTAGTTTGTGATGATTGGGGTTGTATCACCGAGTCTGCCCAACATTCTGGTAGTGTACACGATTCTCATATCTGACACAGTAGCTCACTCAAACCCCTGCCCATCCTGCATGGTAATATGCCCAGTGGTCATCTTGCTGGTAAGTGGAAAATATATTCTTTTTATCATTTAAGTTGTTATTCATTGTAAAATGTATTACCTAATTCTAAAACACCTTTTTTGTTTTGTCTCCCCACTTTTCTCTCTCTCTCTCTGTTTTTTTTTTTTTTTTTTGGGGCAGTGCTGAATATCCACTGGAACCATGGCTGATGACACAAGTGAGAAATCCAATCAAAGTGGGGCTGCAAAAGACAATGCCAATACAGCCCTGTCCCAGACACATGAGGGTCATAGGTTCATAGATTTATACTAGGCTAATGACCACCAGGGCCTTTACAAGCATAGCCATGCAACCCAACCCAGTTTTGCTCCAGAGCTTTTTGGATGCCTATATAGTGGGGCATGTTAGTAAAGAGGTAACTAAGGGTTATGTGGGGGTTAGTGTGTTAGCTGGGAGTTAGTTTAATTACTGTTGAACTCTGTCCATCAGAGACATGGGGGCCAGACCAAGGATGAATTTGCGATTTCCCATCCAATGATCAAAGTTTCTTTTGAATAGGGACAGGGATGAACTCTGCTTCACATAGATGGGGAGATTATTCCATAGCATGTGAATCCCTTGAGAAAATATTGGTCCCTCCAGCAGGTTCTGCTTATGTTGCAGACAAAGCTCATGGCGTTGGATCTAATGTTTCTGGTTTTGTTTGTGTTGCAGATGAGCAAGAGAAACATCAGAGCTAGATCTTAGGATACATTATACACTAGACATCAACCACCTCTCAGTAACTTATAGAAGGCTGAAAACAGAGATAGGACACCTTAAAGTGTTCTGGGTAGGACAGGGTATTCATACCCTGAATTCTCCCAGTGAGGAATCCTTGAGGGCATTACAACTGTTGCAAGTGCTTGGTTAGATACATGCCAAAAGGGGCATTGTACTCAATGATGGGTCTGATAATGGCCGAGTAGAGTGATACTATTACTTCCTTGGACCTAGATTCCATACCGTGATTTATGAGATGGGTGGCATAGAATGATTTTCTTACTATGTGGGCTATGTATTGGTTAAATGCCAGATTACTGTCTATATATGTTTCCAGATCCCTATTGGGTCAATTCGTAGGGATGTTCTGTCTATGAAGTAATTAGCTTAGGTGGACACTTTCCCAAAGGGCACTATAATGCATTTCTTTGCATTGAGTTTTAATCCATGTTTATAACACCAGTCATTTTGTTTGTGTTAGAACTTCTCATAGGAGGTTTGTGTCATGGAAAAATCTGTGATAGCTCCTAATTTACAGTCACTTGTGAACTTGGTGAGCCAGAGGCCTTTGATATTAGCTTTGACCTCCAAGAAGTAGATGCAAAACAGGAGTAGGCCCAACATGGAGCCCTGAGGTACCCACTTGTGACCAGTCTTTTGGTAGAGGTGGTCTCACCAATCCCGTCTTCTTGGGTCCTTTATGTGAGCCAGCTGGAAATCCAGTAAGTTATGTAGGTATTTATGCTTAGTTTTTAGAGTTTGTTAACAATACCTGAGTAGGTCATGTCAAACTAGGTATTATGCACCATTTTCTCCTCATCCATAGCCATGGTAATTCTCTCGAAGAAGTCTGCCAGATTAAGTATGCAAGACCTTACCTTAGAAAAGCCGGATTGGGATGGGTCCAGTGTCTGTAGGTTGCCATTAATTGAGCATGTGTTTGGAATGTCAAAGGATAGATTTAGCTGTTGGATAAGTCTAGGGTTGCCCTTCAGTATGACCCAGCTACTGCATGCAGGATGTTTACTGCATGTTGCATTCTGCATAAAATGATCTTCCAGTGGTCTGGTGCTGAAGTGACAGATGCTGTCACTGCAGCTCACAGTTTCATTCCTACTATGACTAATGATGACCAGTTGGCAGCAGTACTAAGGAACCTCATGCAGCAGGCTAATGCAGGGCTTTGAATGCATAGGTAAAGAGGTGGTGTCTAGTCCAGAACAATGAATCATGACATTCAAATTAATATTTCCTTTCCTGAAAAAAAAAGACATTTGCAGTATAACTGATGCATGCAGTGATATGTGTGGGCTGTGCTGTGTAGTGCATGGTCTACTTTCACTGTTCATCATATATTCCTTCTTATCTTCAAATATGTATTTTTTTTTATTTCAGAACAGCTATTCATATTATTGTTGGTAAAAGTCATGCCTAACAGCTTACTCTCCCCTATTTAGTGACGTAATAAGGTACGACATAAAGAATTGCTACATTTTTATCTGATTTTCACCAGACTTTCTGATTATGTAGTATACCTCAATATGTACATACTGATTCTTATGGGGCTGCAAATTGAATAAAAAGTTGATTTTCTTTTTAATTTAACTTAAGTTCATACTTTGCACTTTAATGGAAAATGTTTCACAGGCTTTTTTAGTACTAATAAATGTTCTTTTTTTCTGTTTTTAACTGTTTTTTTTTTTTGCTATAACTGCAAAACTAATTTATACACAAAGAAAATAGGAGTAAAGTGCTTTGAATACAGTATTGCAGCAGAATATATATACAACAGTAATGTGAAATATATTACCATTTCTTATGTTAAACTAACATATCTTATGGGTATCAGTAGACTGTAAATTTAAAAGTCATTGCCACTTGATAGCAATATCATGTTTCCAGATGCATTTCCCAGAATTTTCCTTTACTTAAATAAAGTTTTATTAAAAATGGGAAAAAAAAACAGTTAATGAAGATTGCACTGACATACTACATTATGTGTTCATTTTCTTGTCTCCCCCTTTCTGTGTTTTTCTTATTTTAATTATGTATCCCTTTGTCCTTTTGCATTTTCTCTCTCTCATTTCTGATCATTTTTATACAGGTCCATATTCCCTAGTAGCAGCCTGACTACATGCCTCCCAGATCAGAGAACAATCACTCTCTGCCAGTTCAGGGACATCCTCACAGGGTCGAGACACTGACACCGGTCCTGTAGGCACCCTGGCATGTGGCAGTCTGGCAAGTATCATGGACAGTAGGTTTCAGGAATTAGTTGAGGATGTGGTGGAGCAGGTAGTGGAGAGAAGCCTTCAGCCAGTCTAGGATGCTGTTCAACAGATTGAATACTCACTTGCCCCAGTGAAAACTGACCACTGCCCCACCACAGGCCCCTGTCCACACAACATCAGGGTTCTCCACTGCAGCACCATCAAGTAGTGGAAATGTATGAAGTCCTGTGGATCAAGAGGTCATCTTGGTCTGAAGTCTTCATCACCCCTTCCTTCCCTTATCCTCTTTCCCATACTTTTTACCTACTTCCCACACAAACTGCCCTTTTATACATAAAAAAGAAAAAAACAGGTGCATCTGTACCGTGCCAAAAATGCAGCGCCCCTCTTCTGTCAAAATCTCCAACACAACCCTATTGATGTTTTCCTTCTGCGATTCCCTCTTTGTTATACTGTATCTTGCATTTTTAATTTTTTCCTATCTCTCCTTTTCCATTCTGTAAAGAAAACAACAACAGGGTGTTTGCATAAGGTTACCCCAATATAAAACTCCTTTACATTTTTTTAAGTTTATAATGCAATCTGAGTTGTCTTCCACTTGCCTTAACTATTTCAAGCATGATTGCTCATAGCTGCATTCATCCACAATATCCAGGAATGTACAAAACAATGGGAACACTTGCATTTTCATTTAGTGCTTTGCACAAAATTAAGGATTAACTTCAGCTGCATTATGCTTTTACAGCAAGTAGACACGTTAATTAGAATGACCTTGAATTTGTTTAGCATGAATAACCTGCACTAAGTGCATCGGGGGTAGCGGTGCTCTTGGTGGATAACTGCTACACCAGTGTGGACCTTGAAGCCTTTTATATATATATATATATATATATATATATATATATATATATATATATATATATATATATACACACACACACACACACACACACACACACACACACACACACACACACACACACACACACACACATACATTCACTCACACAGATAATTACAACAGTGAAGCATGCTTTTGATTATAGTATGTCAGAGCATTTGAAATAAGCAGGCAGTCAAAAGAAGAAAGGGAATTAATAGGCAGCAGCTACTATATCAATGCTAGTGTCATTCTAAATTAGCTTTCATATCCTGTCAGTTTAGGAAGGATTACTTTGTAATCTACATGATGTCTTGTGTAAATGAAGAAAGAAGACTTTTGAATAGGTGGGAAAACTGTCTTAGGCTGGGAGTTCTTATCGGGCAGGAAAATCCCTCCCATGTTTAAAAGTTCTGAAGTGAAAGACTTGCCTCTGTGAGTGAGTATTGCAAACACAGTGAAAAACTGCTGAGTTTGTTATAGCACTGAGGCAAGAGAGAGAGAGAGAGAAGGCTGTGAGGCCAAGTACTTTGTGGTCTATCTATTGAGTATGGTACTTTTTGAGGTATCGGGTATTCTTGGGATAAAGACTTAACCTTCTGTTTTTCTCTTGTGTGACTGAATTAATTTCAAACTTCAAATCTTCATTGGCCTGATGAGGAACATTTTTGTTAATTTTGAAAAAAGAAAATAAAATTATGTGTATTGATGAATCCTGAAGGCCATGGCTCTTCCTTAAAGACTAAATTGTTGAGCTAATTCCACTTGAAATTCAAATTCATGGACTGGAGAAGGCAAAAAAATCTTTTTAATAGTTGTGGCTTTTCAAGCAACATGTTATACCTGTACGTTTATTTATTTATCTATTTATGTACGTATGTATGTATGTATGTATGTATGTATGTATTTATTTATTTATTTTCCAGGGTGGTCTGACTGGGTCTACAGAACCCGTTTTCAGCAGAGGCCCGGGGAGAAAAACTCCACATACAGTACAATACAAATACAGTATAATACAATACAACATAAATTACATTAGAAATACTATACAAAAATAAGTTGAAAGAACAATGTCACAAGATGTTGAAATGTATTACTGCACATCTAGACAATTCCATAGAGTTAAAACATTACAGACAATAAAAGTCACTCTCACTATACACCGTGTAGACAGTGTCCAAAAAATAGTACATAGGAAGTACAATGTGTGACATTGACTGTTATAGTACATGAAAAATAGAATGTTAGTTTCAGTTAGGAAAATAGCAGCCAGAAAGTTAGTGATGCAGACAGATAGCGACAGAGAGTTAAGAAGAATAGAAACAATATAGCCCGAGCAGTAGCTTAAGGATATGGTACAGAAACAGAGAAGGAGTTAGAAGTTCCTTAGCATCTTGCAGTCTGTGAGAGATTGAAATGTGACAGAAGAGGATGATAATGCGAGTGTGGAAGAATAGGAAGACCTGAGCATTAGGCAGACTTTATGCAGGAGCAGAGCCATGTACTTTTGAGATGATTTTTTTTAAAGTGGCTTTGAAATGGGTTAGGCCAGGCATAGACCTGGTAGCTAGAGGTAGTGAATTCCAAAGTATAGAGACAGAGTATGAATACAGAGAGTGACCTGGTTTTCTTGTGGGTTTTGAGATAGCTAAGAAATTTTTGTATTCTGATTGTAAGGATCTGTTTGGTGTGTAAGGTGTGACTAGATTGGTTAGTGCAGGGCAGGCAGTAGGCTTGAAGACAAGGTTGTGCAAGGTGGATAACTGAATAAAAGGCAAGATTGTTGGGGAGTTCAAGACAGTTTAATTCTAGGAGTGGTTTACAGTGGTGTGTGTGATATTTAGAGTTTGTGGCAAACTTTGCAACTTTGTTGTAGCACTGTTCCATCCTTCTTAGAGTAGAAGTTAAATAAGTTAGGATAGGGCCCCATAAAGAAGGGAGGGAAGTAAAAATGCTTTTGCAAGGGTAGTTTTGGTTGCTGTAGTAAAAAAATGTTTGTTTCTATATGAGTCCCAGTTTTTGATGACTTTTCTTTATATTTTGCCGTCTATGGGGGTCAAATGAAAGTTTATTGTCAATGATAATGCTTAGAAGTTTGGTTTCCTGCACTATTTCTATGACAGTGTTGTCAGATGCAAGGATGTTGAAATGATCAGTGACAGGGGAGGTGTTTTGTGGATGAAAGAGTACTAGTGTTGTCTTCTTTGGAACAAGAAAGAGTTGAGTGTTTGAAAGTAGTTCTAGTAGAGATTGAGCAGTACAGATTATGGTGGAATCATCATATTGAATGAGGGTCCCAGGGTGAGAGGGTGTCTGAAGGTTGTTGGTGAAAATGTTGAAGAGTATGGGTCCTAGGATGGAGCCTTGAGAGACTCCAGTAGAGTTGTGGAGAAAGGGTGAGAGTTCATTGGACCATTTCACTGCTTGTTTACGATCCTTGAGGTAGCTTTGAAACCATTTTACCATGTTATGTGAGAAGCCTAAGTTAGACAGTATGTTCAAAAGTAAGGGGTGAGACACTGTGTCAAAGGCCTTGGAGAGATCAAGGAATACTGAGGCTGTATAACATCCTGCATCTCTGGCCTTGTTCATGGTGTCTGTAAAAGATAATAGGGCTGTAGCTGTGCTGTGGCTGGGTCAGAAGCCATGTTAGGTTTTGGTTAAAAGGTTGTTTTGCAATAGATATTGCATTACCTGCTGATGGATACCTCTCTCAAGAATTTTAGATATGGGTGACAAGATGGATATAGGACAGAAATTGGATGGATCAAAAGAGTTGCCTTCTTTGTGGATGGGGGTGATGTGAGATTGTTTCCAGATGGTAGGTACTTCTGATTTGGATAAAGACCTATTTATAAGGATACTCATTAGGTAGACGAGCAGCCAGTCTGAGGTAGTATGGTGGGAGATTGTCAGCTGAAGTAGAGCAGGGTTTTAGTTTTTGTAGCAGTTTCTTAATGGTGTCAGTGGGTATGGGCTGAAATGTGAATGGGGTTTGTATGAAGTTTTGTTGAGTAGGGGGGTAAATGACAGGGTTAGAAGTAGTTGATGGCCTGGGGTTGGCGTCTGAATAGGTTGAAGGGTGGGGGTCCAGCATTAGGGGTGTTAGTAGGTACTTGAGTCTTTCTCCCCACATCTAAAACAAATAAAAACTTCCACAGCAATTGTTGCCTATTAGTGCATTATGGACCCTGTGCTGAACTACCTGAGAAGCTTTCTGAATGCTCAGTTGATAAAACTGTGGAAATGTTGTCCCTTTGGGCCCATACAGCAATTTATTCTGGAAAAAGAATCCTCATAACAGTTATGAAGACTGCCTTTATTTAATACCCTTTGAAGTCAAAATGTGTGTGTGTATCTGTTTCTTCTATTTGTGATATTTTCTTGTGAAGTGCAACTGATGTATACTTTTCAACATGGACAAATACTCATGGCTTCTCTTGTTGCTCTTTAAGAAAGAAGGGCAGTCACTGACACACTTATATCAGGCCTTCTAAAAATAAACATAGCCACTACTCGGTCCTCAAATACCTCTTTAGAAAAGAGCACAGTCCCAAACTTGTGCATGCTCAGTCTCCAGTAACAGCTTTTAGGTTCATAGGTTGGTACTAGGCTATTGGCCCTAGGGCCTATGCAAGCCTAGCCATAACAATTCCATGGAAATTTCTTCCCACAATATTTACTTCTCCAGGCCCCTGTCTAGCAGGGCGACTGACATGATCCCTGGGGTGAATTTCCTATATCCCATCCAATCATCAAGGTTCCTTTTGAAGAGGGCCAATGAGGCGCTCTGCTTGATATGTATGGGCAATCTATTCCAGAGTATGGGGAGTCTCTGGGTCAGGAACCTTTCCCTCCAGCATGTTTTGTTCATTGTGATGACAAGGTTTAGATCCCTGGAGCATGTGGCTCTGAGGGATTGGGATTTCTTTAAGTGGAGCATGTCCAACAGCTCAGGGTTTGACATGGCCTTGTATGTTAAGCAGAGATCGCCTCTGAGTAGACGATATGCCACAGAGTATAGCTGGAGTTTTTTTAGATGGTCAGTATATGGCATCTGCTTTAGGCCTGTGATTCTTTTAGTGAGGTATTTCTGTGGCCTTTCCAGCTGTTGCAGATGTCTTGTGAGGTACATACCAAATGGGGCATTATAATCTTTAATGGGTCTAATGAGGGATGAGTACAGTGGGACAATAACCTCCTTTTTTCTGGATGATAAGCCCTTAGTAATGAGGTGTGCCACATAGAAGGATTTCCTGACTGTTGTGGCAATGTGGTTATCGAAAGTGAGACCACTGTCCACCTGTGTCCCTAAGTCTCTCATCAAACTTTCGATGTTTAGTGTCCTGCCACCTATGTGGTAATTCATGGGTACATGTTTTTTTCCAAAGGGGATAACTATACATTTTTTGGCAATAAGCTTGAGCCCATGGCTCTGGCACCAGGCATCTGTTTCAGTAAGGCTCTTTTGTAGAATATCCACATCATTTGGGGATTCAGTAATGGCTCCCAGTTTGCAGTCATCTGCAAACTTTGTTAGCCAGAGTCCCTTAGTGTTGGCCTGTACTTCAGAGAAGTAGATGCCAAACAAGAGTGGTCCCAGGACTGAACCCTGAGGTACTCCACTTGTCACTTGTCTGGAGCTGGATTTGGAGTCGGCTACTTTTACTGTCTGGGTTCTGTCAGTAAGCCAGTTAGCAACCCATCAAGTGACATAGGGATTTATGCCCAGCTTAGTAAGTTTATCTATGATTCCAGAGTGGGGGATGGTGTCAAAGGCCTCGGCAAGGTCCAGATAGGCTGCATGGACTGCCTTACGCTCATCCACAGCTCTGGAGACTGATTCAAAGAAGTCAATCAAATTCAGGAGACAAGATCGGCCCTTCCCAAACCCAAACTGGGTGGGGTCCAGTGTTTGAAGGTTGCCAATGTCTTTGTTTATAAGTTCCATGATAATGCGGTCCATGCCCTTGCAAATCAGGCTTGTCAGACTGATGGGACGGTAGTCCCCGGGATCCAAGGTGGATCCTCCCTTGTGGAGCGGGATAACTGTAGCTGTGCACCACTCAGTGGGCACAAAGCCTGAGGTGAGGCTATGATTAAACATGACACTTAGGTGAGGTGCCAGTTCATTTTGTAGTTCATGTAGTACACAGCCTGGGATGTCATCTGGTCCCATGGATGCTGTATTCTTAGCTTTGGAGAATGCAGTTTCTACCTGTGTGGCCATTATTATCGGAATTTGGCAATCTTTTGGTATTGAGATGGGCCCTTTAGGGGGTGAGAGTGGGGTGAAGTTGGCAGTAAATCGATCTGCCAGGATATTGACAATATCCTTGGGATCAGTATATTTAATGCCATTCTGTTGTAACTCAGAACAGATCTGGGCATTGCCATTTAGATTCTTGACATAACTATAGAATGCCTTGTGGTTGTCTTTGGAATCGTTGGCAATTTTATTTTCATAACTAGCTTTTGAGGATTTTATGAGGGATCGCAGCTTCTTACTGAGGATGGGGAGGGAGTTTTTTGCATCCTGGGATTTTCCTCTTTTTTGCAACAGTTTCTTCCTTCTGTTGTATAGTTTGTTTATAGCAGGGGACCACCAGATTGGCTTCCTTTTTTTGGAGAAGAGCATCTTGGTTCTATTTGGGATGGCACGATTCATGCACGAGTGGATGTGCTCGTACAGTGCCTTAGTGTAGGATTCTGCAGTCGAACTTCCAGATCCCGTCTGCATGGGTGTTGTGAAGTTTGTCACTTCTGACTTCAGTAGCTTGAAGTTGGCTTTGGAGAAGTTTTTTAAGGAGGTTTCCTTACTGGGGGGTGGGAGTGGGATGTGGATGTCAAGGGTGATTTGCTTATGGTCAGACCTGACCAATGAGGGTGTGACCACTGGTGTGGAGCATCTATCTCCCATGTTGGTAATGACCAGGTCTAGGATATTGGAGCACCTGGTGGGACAATGGATTAGTTGATCCAGGGCGTTGGAATGTATGAATTCCAAGAACCGTTAGGAAAAGGAGTTGGTACCCGAGTAGTTTTACCAATTAATTGCAGGGTAGTTGAAATCACCCAGTATTAGGGTGTTTGATTGCATCTTAATATTTTCCAGTATGTTTAGAAAGGTGTAGTGAGAATCTTGGGGCATGGTTGGGCATCTGTTGCAAGCTACAATTTGGATAGCAGTCTTACCTAGTGTTAGTTGCACCTGGAGAATTTCAGATGCATTGTGTTGGGCAACTAGCCTGGAGGTGTGAATATCCATGGTGAATATGGACACTCCTCCACCTTTAGTGTTTCGGTCCTAGTTTTGTGGCCGAAAAGTGTGGTAAGAATTGTAGCCAGGTATTGCAGGGGTGCTCTCTGGAGCCTTGAACCAGGTCTCAATTACTGCACAGATATCGATGTTCTCCATTTTTAAGAGTGCCTCGAGAGAGTGCATTTTGAGGTTTAGACTTCTAGCATTGAGTAGCATTACTTTCAGATTTTGCCTGCTTCTATCTGTTACGGTGGTGGTTTTATCCTTTGAACCTTGCCTAAAAAAGGCACTATAGGGGTGGCAAGAGCTTTAGCCAGTAACCTGAATCCCAGGGGTGACAGGTGCAGACCATCTCTGACAAAGCATCATGGTTTGTCGATCATGTCTTCCCAGGCAGACAAATACTGGAGCCTCTTTGAATGGCACCAGAAGCTTAGCCAATTGTTGAAGTCAATCATTTTGTATCATTCTGGGCGAAGGCAGGATGTTACTCAGGGCTAGGGTCATACCTGCCTGGGTCACATGATTCAAGAGCTCTTCCATATCTCGTTTCATGTAGTCCAGGGAGGTACGTCTTGAGTCATTCACTCCAGCATGGACAATGACAGAGTCATATTTGTACTTGTTGTGGAGTGACTTGAGGGCATGCGTTATGTGGCGGATCCTGGCACCCGACAGGCAGCTGACTGTAATTTTCTCCTTGTTCAGTCTGATGAGTGGGACATCAGTGTGCCTGACTATAGCGTCACCTATGACTAAAGTGTTGGGTACATTGTCTTGCCTTAGGGGCTGTTGTTGCGTGGCACACTGGTGTTGTGAGCTATGTGTCACTTTGGTTGTGACTGGTGTTTGTTTGTGTTTCGGATTCGGAGGTCCTTGTTGCTTGGGCAGGTTAATGTTAAGGGCCTCTGCATATGTGGATTTAGTGTTGCTATGTGTGGGTGTTGATGGTGTGGGTTTTGAAGGGCTATGAATTGCTTGAGGTGTGATGCAGGTGTTAACCTTCTCCTCTTGACTGTCTAGCACAATCTTGGCTGGAGAGAACTTTGCTTCCAGTTTGGCTATGTAAGTTCATCTCTCACAGGTTGCAGTGTTGGGTGGTAGGAGGAGAGGATTGTCTGTGTACATGAGGCAATTGCCACATTGCCCCAGTATGCCCAGATTTACCAGGTGGACAAGAGAAATCACCGGAAGCTGACCCTTGGACATGCCTGTTTAGGTACTTTTATGTAAAGTTTAAGAGCTGTTTTCCCTTACCTTTGCAAGGTACTTTGCAATTATAGGCTGTTTAGTGCCTATGATTAATTTCTCCTTATTGACAAGGAGAGCTGAGTGCTTGGATCAGTTTCAGGCTTCCTAGTGCTTTCCAGCAGGTTCTAGAGCAAGTGTTAGTCACAGGGGTTCAGATTTTAGTGCTACTACTGAGAAACCAGCTAGCTCTAAGGGAAAATTTGAAGAGCAGACTTTCTGGCACCTGGAATAGTTTAACTGTAGCCACGCAGTGCTGCACGATATGAAAAATGTGCAAACGCACGCGTTTTTAAGCCAGAAAGTTGAAAGGGATAGAAATCAGCCCAAAAGGCTAATCAAATTACAATTTCAGAGCTGGAAACCACTCCTCTAGCGTTAGATAGGCAGTACAATGCTCACCAGTTCCACTGGTAGGCAGTAGGACTTCCCTCTACCACAGCAAGGTCTGGATAGCTCTGAGCACAGAAAATAAAGTCCTGAGACAAGCAAAGCTTGGGATATGTATTGGCTAGAAAATGTGGGAAATGAGCAAACAAGATAGTATTTTTTTTTGTTTTGTTGAAACAGGCTAAACAATGCAATAATACAGTAAATAAACACAGAAAAGGCTAACACACTTGAGTGTGTAGTCCTAGACAGCAAATGCAATTAAAACTCTACAAAATTGGCAATTTAAAACTTTTTTTAAATGAAGCAAGGCAAGTGCACAACTGAAAAATGATTTAAGAGGAAGTAACACAGCAGAATAAGTAGCTAGTCTACATATACAGAGAAGTCTATATATACAGAAAAGCAGCTAAAACATACAAACACTTCAGATGCAGTGCAACCTAGAGCACTTGAGTTGTAGCAATATTAAGGCAATTAAAGTTATAATAAATGCTCTGAAATATACTCTATATTTCCAAAATGTTTGAGAAGTACAGTCAGAACACAAGGAGATTCAGGCAAAAAAAATGTTTTTTTTTTTGAAAGGGAAAAAGGAGAAACAGAAGGCCTTATCAAATGTTCTCTCTGTATTAGGTAGAATGAGCTAATGACACTAGACTGAGAGTATCCCAGATCAGATTTACAGTAGGGGTGGGCCACTGCAAAGCCACCAAGTATAAGAGCAAGACACCAAATGGGAGGGAGGGTAGGGACAAAACAATAGCCTACAGACAGTAAGCACCAGAGAAAGCCTCAAAATTAAAGTTTTTAAACATATAAAGATTTTTAAAGATACAGAATGCTTTTAACTGCAAACAAATCAGTTACCCGTGCAGATTAGTTAATAGCAATAAAATACACTCAAAAACTAAAGTGCACTGAAATAAAAGTGCTATATATAAATTGCTAGAAACAATAATCTGTATAAATAATAAAAAAACAGGATACTTATATATGTTTTGGCTATGATGTCCAAATCATGTCTCTTGGAAAACCAAAAAGCACCCCTAAAAACCTTGGAACACAAGATGACATTGAGGCATGCCTGGTAGCACATAAGAGGTACACGGCTAGAATAATTTTTCCCCATTCTGAGTGGACAAAAATTGTGCCATTTCATTTAACAAAAGACTATGTAAACATATGCATGGACCTTGAAGATGCTGGCACACATGACTACCAGAATCTGAAAAAAGTGATTGTTGGCAACAGCTGGGAATTCACCCAAGCCTCAAGCCTTTGTGCTTTCCAACTGACCATCCAAATTGGCTGTGATGGTAGGTCAATAAATGCCTGATCTAATACATAATTTGAAATTGTGGTTAGATCCTCCTACTAACAATTTAATACAAATTGAAGATATTTTGGTCTTTGACAAATTTAAAGGGAGCTGCCTATGTTTCCTCAGCAGTTAGTTGTTTTAGTATAATGATTATTGTTAGATAACTATACAACACATAATTCAGACTAACATGCACTAATGGCTACCAATATGCTTTCACTTAACTATATAAAAATGAGCTAGGATTTGTCACTTAGTGAAAGGGTAGGCAAATCTGATATGTAGTCTTACAAAAAATATCAGTGAGGACACAGACAGGGAAGAAATGTAAGTTAAGAATACACTAAGGGCAGTAGATATATATAGTGAGGAAGACCTATATAATACCCATAATGAAGAAAAAATGACATAAAATGAATCTTAAGCATCTTCCCCCTACACCAAAACAACAATCCAGTCAGAAACAGAACCTGGACTCTAAGAGTAAAAACAGTAGGAAAAAATAAAGCATAGAAAGTAAAAATGCCAGCACATCTCATAAAAGAAAATGACCTTCATGGGTTATATTTCCTAGAGAATGAAATAAATGAAGTGGAGATACCAGTTCCTGTATTAACAGGAGAGATCATAGGCTCCACTTTACATCAGAATAAAGATGAAGATAATACTAGTCCAGTTGTTGTACCTCGGGGAATACTATATAAATTCGGACCAAGTTTCTACTGAATTTATGTCATCCATACCAAGTACTTCCATAAATTTCTTCAGAAATGTACCCACTTTTGTTACATTTTCCCTTCTAGGTTAAAATAATACCTCCTCATTATTGCAAACCAATTTCCAGTCCTCATCTATAGGTAATATTCCCTCCTCAAAGCTGATTATTTCTCACCAACTTTTTTAAAACTCCATAATAGCAGTTTTTGGTGGCATATAAATACATGCCAGTGTAATCCTCCTCCCTTGCAAATAGCCCCTTAGTACAACAAATCTATCATTATTGGCTTTATTTCCTCTCCTGTCACTATTATGGCCCTCTAGCAATTAATATTATTAACATCTTTCCTCTGTTCTTGATATTCTGCTGAATATCCATCCTGAAATCCTTTCTTTGACAAATTCACATGCTCATTTCTTTGCAAATTTTTCCTGCAGCATTGCTATTTGTACTCTGCATTTCTTAATATAATGCAGCACTTTTTCCTTTATGTCTATATCTATAAGATTTTTTACATTGCAAGATATTACAGATCAACTAGCCATTATGATAAAAATACATTATTCCTATTATACATAACAGTTTTTCCGAATTTGTATTTCCAGCTTTCATCTTACATGCACACACTAATATCTGATGGAGTGACATTTCATACAATTGTTTCTTCTCATCTCCATTTGAGCCTATGTCACATATTTTCAAGCCTTTTTTTTTTTGATTTAATGAAAACATCAAAGCAAAAAAAAATAATTCATTTTTAGGACATCCCTATCCCCTATTAACTTAGCACAAACACAAAAAAGCATGTTTTCAAAAAAAGAAGTTTATCCCTCTAGATAGCAAAAATTGCCCCAAATTGACAGTTACACCCACAGGCATTACCTAATCCAAAATTAAGGTTTCCCAAGCTAAAGCCCATGCCACTGCCTGTGTTCCCATTTACACTGATTGCTGTCTCTTCTTTTCTATCTCTATTCAACTCCTATATGTGAAAAAATGATTTGTATTTCTTCAGAACACATTCCACCGAATTTACTTATCTTCTGAGCAGGACTAGTCTAGTCCTGCATGGAAGCAGCCGTTTAGGAGGTTGGCAGCGCGCCATGCATATTAATGAAGGTGCGCTGCCTGAACTCCTACTCCTACACAGAGCATGTACAAGTGCAGGGGGCATGTCTGAGAGCAGAACTCTCAGAATAAACACACCCCTGCAAAGTAGAACAGCAGAAAGTGTAAATAAATGAGTGAGACCGCTCATAGGTGTCTGCATATCCCAACCAACAGTCTCCCATGTGTACAACAGCAACAGGACATAAAAATAAAAAGAAGTAACCCCCTTATTCATTATTAAATCTCCGAGAACAGCTAACCATAGGTGCGTCGGTGTGCCCATCGTTTAGCTACGGTTAAAGCAGCTTAAAAGGCTGAAGAGGATAACAAGGAAGATATATGGAAATTAAACAGCACAGCAATAGTGTAGTGGTCAAAGCATCCTCTTAATGAGCAGGCATTCCTGGTTCGCGTCCCACTGCAGCACATACCATTTTCCATGTGAAATCTGTATATGAACATTTATTTACATCTTATTACTGTACAACATACTAAATAACATTTAAATGTGAAATGGAGTACTGCATTAAATGCACATGGGAAGAGTCGGTACCATAATGAATGTCAGCAGTAAGCAGGCATAAGCACAGATGAGCAGTAGTAAGCTTATGTAAGCACCAGTAAGCATGTGCAAGTGCGTTTGTGTGGGATGAAGCACCGCTGACACAGATTAAGTAAAGGAGAAGCTAACTGGGTGCAAGACACTGTGACTGGAAGCCAGCAGTGCTTACCTCTGCGCAAACCCACTTACAACCGCTTGAAAGTGCCTTAAGCACACTGTATCCAATGGCCGGTGTTCTGCCCAGCAACAAAACAAACAGCTGCTGCACAGCCGTTACCCAGGACCATGCATACCATACATGAAATGATTTACCACTAAGCCATGCTAGATATGCAGAAATTGTATGTTGTCAAAAACATAACCCCAGCCCAGTCATGAAATAGTACAGATAATGTATACCAACAGCTAGATGGGTGTGTGTGTGAAAATATATCACTATCTAAACAGATACAACATATCTATAGATGTAGTTACATATATATATATATATATATATATATATATATATATATATATATATATATATATACATATATATAAATTTCCAGAGATATATACATATATATATATATATATATATATATATATATATATATACACACACAACTATATGAACAGATATACATGCAAATGCTGACAACTACACATATATATGCCAACATCTTTATGTCCACATATACACATCAAGTGACATATGTATGCAGATATATGTCTCCATAGGTATATTCCAACATAGTTATAAATATGTAAACAAATATATATACCCACAAAGGTATATATGGCCAGACATATGTAGATACCAATGGTAGATGAACAGAAAACTATATGTCTACATGCACCGTCTATATGCCTGAGAGGCCCCAAACAATATACGTCACGTATGGATTTGCATACCCCCCACCCAGCCAAACATGTCCGCCCTGCAATACACTACCAAGTTCATAGTACTATATGTCTGTCATTGAACTAGGGAATTAAATTAGCCCTCTGTTATGTATCACATTTCGACATCGCATACCTTTCTCACCCACCCACTAGGTGGGCTGAACAGTATAGAACCATCCAACCCAGGCCATCCCAAACCGATACATGCATAACACACAATTCTGCTTCCCTCCACCCACAGCACACACGCAGCCACCATCCCTACCCTGGTTACCGGCCCATAGCTACCACACCACCACACATTGCCCCCACACCCCCCTCGGGACCCATACCATCTGAAGTTCCAACCCAAGTATCCTAGGTGTGGCACACGCCGTAGACCATGCACATAGCCAGGTGTAATTATGTAACCCTGAGTGTAGATGAAGATCGAATTCCAAATGTGTGGATTGTCCCGCATGGAACAAATGTAATCCTGGTACTAACAATAGATGTCACGTGTGACTCTGTGTATGCTAACGGATTTAGTCGTAGGTATCGCAAAGCATACATGGCACACAAGGATGGCCGATATGCACACGAAACACAGTATCCAGCAATACCAGTCAACATTACAGGATATGTAGCTAAATATGTATAGGTATATGTGTTTCTATAAATACCCATAACTATATAGATATATACACAGTTTCCACAGGAACATCCAACAGACCACTCAATGGCTAAAGTTATTGATAAAAACTGCAACAAGTTTATTTGGTGAGCGCTTTCATGGTGTAAATACACCACTTCATCAGACCTATGACTAACAAATGAACCTGCTGTTATATACCTGTAGTAATTACAAACAACCAATCAAAGATAAACTATTAACTTGAACAGTCCATCCTTAAGTGATAATTATGGTTTATTTATCAATAACTTTAGCCATTGAGTGGTCTGTTGGATGTTCCTGTGGAAATTGTGTTTTTATTTTTTATCCAAGGACCCTGTTCTACTGACGACGGTTTGCCTTGTGTTTGTATATAGATATATACCTCCCCCTCTCTGTAGTACAAATGTATTCATACATAGATAGAAATATAAATAAATACACACATATACATATATACATATACAGACATCCATACATCCACGTCTTTTTATATATATATATATATATATATATATATATATATATATATATATATATATATATATATATATATGTATATATATATATATATATATATATATATATATATGTATGCAGACATATACATATATATATATATGTATTATATATAAGTGTGTGTAGATATACACAGATATATAGCAATGATAAGATACAGCACTTAAGAATGACATATATTCACAAGCCATGCCAATGGAGGTGAGTGGCCCAAGCAACAAACGTGTAACACGTAGCATGAACCCCCTCCCAGCCAGACAGGGGAAACATGCAAACAAACCAACAGACAATGTAAACAATCCACTGCTCCCCAGACCGCAGGCAGCATACAACCAGTGGGGGGGGGCACAGTGGACCCGAGAAGTCTAATCCTGGAGCAGAGACAGAAGCATCCCTTGCGGGACACCCCAAAATTGTCTTGTGATAGGAGGAAGCCCATGCAATGACCTATCAAGGCGAGGTGTGTATATTCCCAGACTACAAGTGTGGGAAAGCCCGATGACCCATCGGTCGGGACAAGGTACAAGGTGGGTCCCATGAAGTGTAGAGTGGGCAGTGTGTTGTGGTGTGTTTAGACCAGACCTGCACCCAGAGTAAGGATGAGCTGCTGTAGAGGAGGTGCAGGTGGGGGAACTATGGGTATGTAATTATGGGTCTAGGTGTGCAGGTGTTTGCTGGAGTGGATCTATTTCGGACCGCCCCAGGGATGTAAGCAATAGTGTTCATTGTCAGAGCCGACACCCAATGAGCAGCCACTCCCACTACAAGTTCCATTGCAGCACAGTCCATTTTACATGGCAAAGAACAGTATAACCAGATGTAGATGTAAATATGTAGAGGTATGTGTGTGTATATATTCCCATAACTACATGGAGATATACCTCTCCTTCTCTGTAGTACAAATGTATACATACATAGACAGACATATATGTAAATACCACATATAGATATATACATATGCAGACACCCATACATCCATATGTCGTTAGATATATATATATATATATATATATATATATATATATATATATATATATATATATATATATATATATATATATATATATATATAGATATATATATATATATATATATATATATATATATATATATATATATATATATATATGTATATATATATACATATATATATATATATATATATATATATATATATATATATATATATATATATATATATAGATATATATATATATATATATATATATATATATATATATATATATACATATCTATACAGGATACTACCAGTGGGAGAGACCCACCAAGTCTAATCCTGAAACAAAGACAAGAATGTCCCTTGTGGGACAACCCAAAAATTTTATGCATGTTTGGGTTTCCTGCTATTAGACAGATGTCTAATGGCAGGGCACACATGTTCTCAGTCTACAAGGTTGGGGAAGCCTGATGATCCATGGGGCAAGACAACATATTTGATGGGTCCTGAGAAGTGGGGAGTGGGTAGTGTGTACTGGTGTAGCAAGACCCGACCTGCATCTGGAGTAAGGAAGAGTGCCAAAGAGGAGGTGCGGGTGGAGAAATATGGGTATTTAATTATGGGCCCAGGTGTGCAGGTGTTGGCTGGAGCAGTTCTATGTGGACCGCCCCAGGGATGTAAGCAATAGTGCACATTGGGCAGACCCAACACTTAACAAGCAGCCATGCCCAGTAAGAGTCCCACAGCAGCAGCAATGTCTAGTTTACAGGGCAATGGGCAGAATAACCAGATGTGTTGATGCAAACCCACTAAATGACACCCAAGAACACATGGTCACAGCACCCCACTGTAGGCATGTAAGCCGAACAAATTGGCATCACAAGATATTATTGCTGTCCCCAACCCCACCCAGGGGTGTGAGTGTCCAGACCTACCCCCAAAATGCAGGGTATATACACAGCTGTCACTGTAGAAGAAATGGTCAGCTGTGGACCTTTCCGTCATTCATCCTGCACATCCCTGGACATGTCCCCTACTATCAGCCCCTCTGTGTGGCCCAATAACATCACTTACCTATTGACCCCTGTTGCATTCATAGTAATGTTCACAGTCACAAGTAGGTGACACCCTCCACACAACTATACTGGCAGAATCTGAAACCCCCAACCCAGGTATATTACCACAGCTGTCCCAGACTACACATGTAAATAACACATGAAGGGGAAACCCAAGCACACTTGGATCACCTCCTGCTCACAACCTGGTGAAGTCCACCACCTCCCAACACTCCATACCCCTACACCAACTACTGACACTGACACCTCTTATCCTACCTCGCATACATATCCCAACACCCTGCAAACCTGCACTACTGTTCCCCCACCAATCAGTCGAATGGCCTACTATACAGTTAAGATGTCCCCCCCTCCACCTACCTGCCTAAACCTCCACTATTCACATCTATTCTACAACACAGGTACGGCATAACTAAACCTAACCTGAATACCTGAGTGTAACCTATCCAGAAATGCTAAACTGGAATCCCACTTAACCTTACACTGACCTTTGTGTACAATCATACCTGACATGTACACATGACTTAAGCATGTATAATACCGACATATACATGAAGTAGCATGGGGGTATGTGGCAGCAAGCAGGAGTATGCCTGTTTGGGCGGCGGTAAGCAATGGCCACACTAGTTATGCAATGTGGAGGCCATCCCAGTTTAAGACGCCATAACCGGAGGTCAGCAAGTCTAAGCCTAGTGCACACCAGAGCATACTCGCCTACACTTCCCCTGCAGTGCCTTAGGCATGCTGCAGCCCACAGCCCTCGTCATGGCCAGTAACAACATAATCAGCACTCCTAGGTTCCCCCCGTCTTGCACAATATAGTCCAAGTGAGTTACCATGAAAGCATGGCAGATATACAACCAGCTGCTGTTATCACAAACATATCATCCAGCACAGTCAGTCAACAGTATAGGAAATGTATGTAAGTATGTACATTAATACCAGCAAACATGTGCACAGTGCTCAGTCACAGTATTCCGAGCAGTCTATGAGTATTAATGAATAGTGAATGTCTGCACAAACTGTGAGAACAGTAGTCTCATATAATACTGAAGAGAGGAATGGAAAATGGGGCACCGCGTGGGGGCATGTTTCATCTGTTGAAGTGGGAGATGAGGCTAGTCTGGCATGTGTGCAAAACCGCTGCTTCTCAAAACCCTGGCAGGATGCTACCAGTGGGAGAAACAGTGTAGACCAGCAAAGTGTACTCGTGACACAACAACAGGTCCGTCCCTGCCGGGATGAAACAGACTGTATGGGTCACAATGATGTTTCCACCAGTATCGGAGGTGGATGAAGGGAAGGCTCGATCATACATGGACTAAACAGATGAAGAGCCTACAGAAGGTTGCATCGAAACAGTAATA
This sequence comes from Protopterus annectens, assembly GCF_019279795.1. Classification (NCBI taxonomy): domain Eukaryota; kingdom Metazoa; phylum Chordata; order Ceratodontiformes; family Protopteridae; genus Protopterus; species Protopterus annectens. The sequence continues at coordinate 994,062,259 of NC_056730.1, forward strand.
TTGAGGAGTACCGAGACGTGCAGCGGGGGAAATGTGTGGAGGTGTGGTAAGGCAGGGCTAGCAACTGCAGAATGGATGGACGCTGTGTATGTGGAGCTCGGGCCTTGGGAAAGGGAGCATGGGTATGAAATTAAGGTAGAAATATGCAAATTAAAGAGAACTGCAATAGTGTAGTGGTCAGAGCATCTACCTACTGTGCATGCATTCTCGGTTCTAGTTCCACTGCAGCACATTCTGTTTTCCGTGTGAAATCGGTATAACAACATCATTTTGCTGTATAACCTACTAAATGAGAGTTACACTTGCACAGGAGTACTGAATTATACATAGCCTACTTACTATTCAAAGGACATGAGACAACACACAGATATGTATACACAGACAACCTTTAATGGTGTATTATACCTTTACCGACAGCACATAGATCTGCATTTATGTAATCAGTAAGGAATGCAAGGCCCACACAGAGAAGTAGATGCAGACAGTGTGGATATAAAACATACAATGCTGTCCAGGCCAGGCCCATCAATTTGTACAACTGTGGACAAAGGATTTGCCATCAAGATAGGTAACAATAAACAATAACAGATGTAGTTCAGCAGACACCAGTCACACCCTGTAGTCAAGGCCTAGAGGGACATATCTTACCTGTGATAATGTCTTTGTATCTGTCACATGTATGGACCCTGACCAACAAATGTCGTGGGAGTCCACAATATGACTGGGATGATAGCAGGAATTTTAACAGTATATTAAGATAGGCCAATACCGAACAACCCCTAAATGTATCACAGCAGGACAAAGCCAGCCATATATGTGGAGGACAGAGACACCAACACAGGGCCGTACTCGTAATATTGCTGTTACACACCCTGCACATTGCTGGTGTTACAGGATTTATTGCAACATACCCTTATGCAGGAATAACACATCAGGAACACAACTGGAAGTAGCCATGTACTGATTGCACCCAAAAGACAGATTGCCGGAGATATATCTAGGACAAGCCCTGTGTGGTGCAGAGGCAAAAGCAAACAGACAATCTACTGGCATTCATGTGGATAGGCCCACTGTTGAGAGCTATGCATACAGTCTGCATTCCAGCCTAAACTACTATGTAAAAGCAAACACTGCAAGACCAGCAATATACAAAGCACATAACAACACTACTCACTCTGTCTGTAGGTCTGGAACTTCTTAAGATTGTGTAGTTGTCCTGTGTCTGCAAGCCCCACTGTAATAGGTACTGCAACCTGCCATCTGTAACACTGCTGCCCACATACAGGGAGGATGTCCTCCATACTGGAAAGGTGAAGGGACAACGCCCACATGAGTAAGCAATTTATAGTACTGGGTTGCCATGATGATGGTTAACAGAATCACTACACAGCAGGCTGCACGCAGTCAGCAACTGTTGCACACTGATTGGTGCAGAGCCCATCACCTGATCCTGTGCATCTCCTACAAAATCCATGCTGAAATCCATTCAAACCAACTAATTCGCTCTACTGGAGAGGGGGAGAGAGAGAGAGAGAATTAAAAAAAATATATATATATACTTATAAAACGGAACTCATACAGTGGGGAACAAATTACTACAGACCACAACTGGGAAGGCTTCACACCCGTCCAAACACTAAAAGGTATGTAAAACATAACTGTATGTAATTTAATGTAGTATGTGGTATAGCTTATTACGATTTATGATGTAGAATGTTTGAGATGTGCCATCTGTAGTTGTCTCTGTAATGATGTCCCGCTGAACAACTGCTCTGGACAATACTGCCTGTTCCTGTAAGCAGTGGGACATACCCGCCAACTGTGCAGATCAGCAATGAATGACAAAGATGTCAGCCATAATATCTGTGTATGTTATGTTAGTGTGGACAATAGCTGTCTGTGGATGTACTACCGTCATTATAGACACATGGGTGTCAGAGCACAGTCATGTGAATGTGTAATGTAGCATGCATAAATGCCATAAGTGTGTTATAGGTGTACCAGCACTCTCACACCATAGTTACCACCCTAATGTTAGGCTGTGTTCACATGTGGCACCTGCCTGTGTTGCAGCAAGGCAGAACAATGCTGCTGTGAATGAAAGATGGTTACAGAATGTGGACCGGATGTCTGTATGCACTCCACATATCTGTGTGATATGGACTGTGACGTGTATGTGTACAGATACAGACACTCATATAGACATAGGTATATCCACAACGTACAACATATATCTACGCATCTATGTACATAGATGTGTGTATATATATATATATATATATATATATATATATATATATATATATATATATATATATATATATATATATATATATATATACACACACACACATAGATATAGTGGCACTGACAATGGCATGCAGGTGAAATAGTCTGTAACAGGCCAGCAAAGATAAGTGTCCCCACAGGGAGCATGGCTAAAAACATGTAACACAAAGCGTGGTACATACACATAGCACAATGACTGGTACACTACAACATATGTCCCAATGTTAGGTAAGCAGCTGACATAACAATTGCAGTCTGTGAATGTGTTGCTATAGCTGATATGGTGGGGGGAGACATATATTTGTATTATGAACTATGGTAACCCCACTGTATGGGTGCCTCAAACCTGTTCCCATCCTTATGTCTTCCAGGAATCATGTCACATAGTCGCCTTCCCGCATACAGTGACACTGAAATGGCTATCATCATCAACCACCTGGTACAGCACTATGTACTTCTTTTCAACTGGATAGCCCATGACCACCAGGAGAGGACCGCCCTGTGGAGCGAGCTAGTCCACAGGGTCAATTATGTCGGACTGCTTAACCACAGCTATGCGCTGGTCCGGCATCATTGCAGTGACCTGCTTTGCCATGTACATCGGCGTGCAGCTGCCGTAAGGGGAGACCACCTCACAACAGGGGGGGCAACCCACCCATCCACCCCTCACCCATGTGGAGGAGCTTCTCAGCAGCCTAGTAGCACCTGTTTGTCCCAACATCAACATCTGGCAGGGCACATCTTGGAGGTGGGTGCCAATGACACACCAGCTGAGGAGCATGCAGGTAAGCTCCCAGGGCACATCGGTACACAACTCATGTGTATGCATCTGCATCTGTACAGGTATATCATGCAAAACTGAGATGCATATAGTCTGCTGCTGTGTAGTAGTAATAAACTGTTGTGTATAAGTTGTAATATTGTGTAATTCTACTGTTGATGTAACATAATGCTGCATTCACCTGTTATGAATGCCACAGCTGTGGCCACTGACATCAGCTTTCTCGCACTCCTATGTAGGTCCCTCCAGGATACAACCATGGCAGCAGCCCATAGCTGGTGAGTATGGTTTGTGTTCATGCATGATGATAAACTGGGCATGAAATAGCTATGGGCTATCCCCCATGCACACGTCTAACACACCTACCCATACTACATGCTGTACCTATTCATGTTTTGTTGCTGAGAAATGCACTGCATCACAGTAGAGACCATGCTGGGGTATCGGAAGGGTACAACAGACACATGCAAGATAACTAACATCCTGTCAATGTGCAATGTGTCCACAGGGAAGTGACATGTGGCAGGACGCATGGCCTACAGTAGGGACATTTGTGACTCAATACCACCATGGCTGCAGCTGCAAACAAGCAGGTTAAGTAAATGTTGCAGACGTAACCCTGACCCCACAGCACTCGTGACAGCAGTGTGTGCCCTCCAAGGGATGTGCACATGAGTACACCTTGCAAGCATGCAGAAGTCTGGGACATGTGTAGGGCACCCCTCACAGCCATGGTAAGGTCCACTGGTTATCAATGTAATAGTCATGTACTGGTCATACATACACTGCTGATGTTGTGATCTGTAATGCAGACATCAGGCATCCACAACTGATAGCTGTTCACATATCATCCCAGATATGTGTTGCTACAACACACAGGGGCTGCGAGCATTGGAGCTGACATAATCAGCACAGTACTACAGATGCATCAATGGTTTCTACAGCTGTGAGTTATGGTGCACAGTACAAGGCAGGGGGCGGAACAGTCCACAGTAACACTTTGTACATGGGTGCAGTATTAACACGGGGAGGGGCCATCACCTCAACAAATCCCATGCCTCACACACATGTATACTGCCACTAGAATGATGTCACTATAGTTGCACTGCATGCTGTTGAGCTCAATGTGTAATGCATGTTTACAGAAGGCTAATGGGAGGACTGTGTGTACAAATGTTGTGCAACTCCACTTGTAGGAGTGTGTGTGTGTGTGTGTGACTCAGTTGTATTCGTAAGTGCAATCTAGTGGAGTGAAAATGATGCATGACAGATTGTGTGTGTGTGTGTGTGTGTGTGTGTGTGTGTGTGTGTGTGTGTGTGTGTGTGTGTGTGTGTGTGTGTGTGCGTGTGTGTATGTGTGTTTGTGTGTGTCCATGTATGCACAGGTCATAGTGGGATTGACCACATGGTGGGACTTCTCCTTGGGATTGTGCTGTACATGGAGTGAGACACGGGACAACAGGACAACCTGCCAGGTATGTGAATACAGGACAGCTGATAGCATTACAAGGTCTGTAGCATGGAGCATGCATTGGGAGGTGCAGTACATACCAGGTATACACATCATATTGCCAGCAGCAGATAGGTAACCGGCTACCCACATATGCAGCACTACAAATGCAATGGGGAATTACCACAACACATCAGTGAGTCTGTCTAGGTAGTATTGTCATCTGCATGATGGGTTGCTTGTGCAGCAGATGTGGCATGGACTGAGCAAGACTGTAGTATGAGGCTGTGGTGTGTGACATATGTAGTGAATGTAGCAGCCCCAACCATATAGGGGGCCTTGTACACCATTACTGCCCATACACAGGGTAATACAGGGTGACAGCAGTGAGGTCATGTACAACCTACTGCACCCAGGTTAGGGAGGCAATGGAGTAACAAGTCAGGTGTGGTAACCACACGTGTAGGCATGGAGAGGGATGATATGTTAATAGGCTGTGGTGATGCGTGTATATTAGCAAGTGCCATGCAGGAAGGGGAACATATGTAACTGACAGTGGGACTGTCTGCAAACTCAGGGAAAGTGAGGTAGTAAGGTGGCTGTCAGTGTGAGTGTGTGTGAGTGTGTGTACTGTTATGCACTGCTGTACAGGTCTTAATGTGTGTATTTGTTTCCCCCACAGGTGGTGAGGTGGGTCAGGGTCCCTTCTGCATGCATACTGAGGTAGGTGTCTCTACAGACACCGATAATGATAAAGGTACAGGTGAGGCACAGGTGGGGTTGTCAGAGGCCGACACTGCGCCAACATGTGTCATCACTCTCCTAGCCACCCCAAGCCTGCACACAGTTACAGTGCCCCTACAAACCCCATCACATTTGGCCATAGCAGAGGGACAGTTGGCATTTGGTGGCAATGGCCAGGAAAGTGTGGTGTCCATGCCAACTGTGTCAGGTCATAGTCGGCATAGCAGGATGTCCAGAAGGCCACCACATCAGCAGGTGTACTGTGGTGCTCATGGGAGGACCACAGGTCATCCTGCCCCTGGCAGAGGTGCCACAACTGGTACCACCAGGAGCATGTTTCAGGCTGTAATGGAGGCACAGGCATGTATGGAAATGCACTCCAGACAGGTCCCGAGGCTGAAGTGGTCTGCTTTCACAGCTGTAAGTGGTAACCTCCATGAACTCGCTGTTGCCTTCCATGAATATATTGAGGTCATGGATAGACAGTGGGGTGAGATGGTTGGCCTCCTGGACTGTGGTATGTCTGTGCTAGAACATGTGCTGGGAGTGGTGCGACATCCACGTGGATGTAGGCCAGAGATACCAGCATCTGGCGGTCAACGTGGATGTGCCAGGATGCACAGCTGCTCCCGTAGTGGAAGTACCAGCCCCAGCACACCACAGGGGCTGCTGTCCACACCACACCACAGCAGGCCACACGCACTTAGCCCTGGCCAGGCCTAGGTGGGACATGGTACCAGCAGACATGTGTCATCATCAGAGGATAGTAGCACCTCAAGGTCTGTGCCTGCATGTGCCCATGGAACCCCTGGCAGGCACAATCAGAGTGTCCATGGCCGGAGGCACTGAACTGCACACCCTGCCAGGTATGGTCATACTGGGCATGCTCACACACTTAAACATGAAGGCCATGTATGCAAACACCAGTGTAGGACAGCCACATGGCAGAACTGTGTGCATGCATATCCACACACTATGCAACCGTACCTAGTTCGACCCCATACCGACACACACCACATAACCATGACCCAATCAAGGAACCCCACCCCTCACCCACACACACATGACACGTTTGGACCACCCGCAGCCTCTGTCACACCTGCAACACACCCTGTGCATATGATGATACCTGTGCCACATCCCTGCCATCCATAACATTGATACAGGGACATGCTAACATGGTTCTGATGCACACGGTGACTGTAATGGGGTGCACACTGTAAATATGATAGAGTGCCACAATGTACTGCAGTGTAGAATGTAGTCGGGGTAATGTGTACTGCATACATGTCAGGTAGTGTAGCCATGCAACTATGATGCATCTCAGCTGTTGGTAACACCAATTGATATCCCCATACTGTCATCCATTTGTGCTGTAGGCATACATGTGTCAGCAGGAGGATGGTCCACAGTCATATTCCACAGGGGCATGGCAGTGTGGTGACACCATGGCCGGGACATATGTGGTGTACAGTTGCACACATGCCGCAGGTATGTATAACAGTTATTGGCCATGCAAATGTGACTGGTGGCCTGCTGGTACAGGTACAATCTGTACCCTTATGTCAACTCATCCACATACACACACATCCTGACTTGGAGACACTGTGTCTATACCCCAACCTGGGTATGTAGTGCTACAGAACTGTTTGGCTGTCATTGCACACACGACACCATCTGTAGGGTGAGGTGTGTACCAGGTCACGTGATACATGCAGACCATCAACAGACACATACAATATGGTAATGGAGATATAATGTTTGTATATGGTGACTACATAGTGTGTCATACCATCATATACACATTGACCGACACATAACAGGTAGACACACATATTAGGGACCTGGTTGTATAGTTGCTAAGTAACTAGTCCATGTGTCCAATGTGTTACAGGTAGGCACACAGCACATGTGTAACAGGCCTTATCCTGTTATCTGTTACTTGTATGGGTGATGGTGACATTGGCCACCTGAGTGTGGTACGTGGGCCATATACTATGTGTACCATGGTGTAAAGACAGGGTACACAGCACCCACATCCCCACTGGATATTGCATACACTAGAACCCATCTAGATACACTGACATACCCACTATCACACAGTGGCCATGGCACAAAAACAACCCAATGCATATCATAACAGTGGTACCACAGGGATATGCATGTGATACACACATCACAGGCATAGTAGGGTGTTGCATTGCATTGCCACACCTATGGGCGACAACAACAATATCCGTACTACTGTCTAGTAATGTGCATTGTAATAGGAGTATGTGTACTCGGAACGGTGTGCCCTACAGATATGCACAAATGCACATATACACACATGAGGCAGACCTCAATGGGATTCCCATGCCTACCGACCCATTAGTGCAATACTGTTGTGCTGGTACTGCAAGGCACATGTAGCTGTTAGGGAGTGGAGTGTAACAGGCTACATGTTACGTTAATGTGGTTGAGAGGCACCACACACTGTAAGAGTGGTACAAATAGGCACCCCCCCAAGCCAAACACGTCCACCCTGCAATACAGTACCAAGTGTTGGGGATCCCATAACCAGAGTCAGTGGCAACATGGGCATACAATGTTACCTGTACTACATCCCACCTGTATGATATCAGGCTGTTATTGGTAACATATCATGCAGTACGTTCTGGCTCCCATGGTCAATGTATTATGTGGAAGCTTTCAACATTACCAGTCTTCTGATAGACAGACACAGATATACAGATACAGGTATACATATACATAATTATATATATATATATATATATATATATATATATATATATATATATATATATATATATATATATATATATATATATATATATATGTGTGTGTGTGTGTGTGTGTGTGTGTTTGTGTACATATTCATGTGACTACACATACATACACAGTTATATGTACAGTATGAAACATAAGTGGTAGGTGCACACAATATGGAACAGCCACTATGCCTACAGCTGACCCCTGAATGACTGGACACTGTATGTGCCACCCATGCAAATGATAATCATTGCCTGTAACATACACTCACAGAGAGGTCATAGGTGAAACAACATCCACAGGTTTGCAGACATGGTAACCTGTCATCATGTACTATTACAGTTCTACATGCTATGCCATGTAGCTGTTCAGACACTGACAACTATATCAATGGAGTGATGCTACAGTGGACCAGTTACACTCATACAGTAGGCTGGAAAGGTTCACAGCTGTTGCTATCCAGGCCAAGCCATTCACACTGTACAATAGGAAAGACACATTTGGGCCACAGGATACCTCGCAATCAACAGTATGTACTTCAGCTGTGCAGTTCAACAGCCTCTATCTACACACTGTACAAACACAGTAGGTGGTGTAGACGTCTAATGACCACATGGGTTGTAACTGCTACATAACTTGGCATAATTGACACCATCACGTGCACAACAACACACAGAACAGTTTGTATGGCAGGGGGTAGTAGTCCTGCAGTACCCAGATCCATGACAGTAATGTGTATATAGGTGAGGTATATGGTACTGTACATCCAGATACCTTATGGCAGCTCAGCCCTGATACCCCCACATTTTGTAGCAGTCTAAGTCTTTTCTGGTGCTCCCCCCTAGACTCAATTATACAGGGCCATATACACTGTTACATACACTGGGCTCTGCAGTGCATGAGAACACACATGTATTGTGTAGGTGGCGCCCACACATATATGGCCCCAGACCCCCCATATATGTGTGGGTTACAATGGCAGTGGACTAATGGCAGACATGGCAGTGTGTTATATTCCCAGCCCACTATGGATCAACCACTGAACATATGACATACGTGCACAGCTTGGTATGTAGGTGATGGACAGAGGCTGGAATACAGGCACATATGTGGACAACTATTGCCTTACATTACACAAGATGCATGTGTTACAGAATAGTCTGTAACATACCTTTAGTCAGGGAACTGCTGGCATGGACGGCCATAGATGTAGCCATGTACCAGTAACACGCAACACACACAATGCCAGTGTATTATCTGACACAAGACCTGTGTGGTGGACAAACAAGACATGATAGGCACAGCTTCGGCCAGCATGAGGTTAGGCCCACAGTTGTGTGCTATGCAGATGGACTGCATTCCATGGCAAACTAGTATGTACACCTACACCCTGTAACACCAGTACTGTACAAAGCATAACACAACTCCACTCGCAGTCTGTCTGTAGTTCTTGATCCTCCTACAAATATGTGGCTGCACTGAGTGTGCTGGTTCTCCTGTATGGAGTATTGCTACATGCTGTTGGTAGCACTGCTGCCCACACACAGGATGGATGCCCATCACACAGGAGATGTAATGGGACCACGCACACATGATGCGGGGATTAATAGTGGGTGGTTTCAATGACAGTGTTAAATGGGTATAGTACACATGTGTAATCATATATCTGGCTATCTGGATATGTATATGTACATATATTCCCACCATAGTTCCTGGACATGAAGTGTAGGCCAACCCCTGCTCTATTGTTCCCAATGTCATAGTTGCAGGGGATGTCAGGTATCTCTAGCAGGTATGCTAGTAGGCTATTGCTACTGTCACTGGGATTGTCTTCACAGACATGGTGTGTGGGGCAGGTTACATCTGCTCATAACATGTGTGCCATTGGTTACTGAACTACATCCAAAGGACATCAGTGTACATTGCTGCTGCTAGCATGTAATGCCGCTGTGGACTGCAGCATAGATACTGGCCAATATATGCGGGGGTCTGACACAGTCTGTACATTCCAGAGGTATACACATATACCCTTAGTGCTACACATGTGTACCATACCTGACAATATGGATGTGGATGGTCATGTAGATGGGTATAACACATAACAACAGTTATATAATGTCCACCATAGGTCATGCATTCACACAACCCTGCCTGGCCCGTAACGTTATGACCGTTGGTACAGGGGTGCCATGGCCACATACTACACAATATGCATTGACATACATCTGCACTGCAACCCACTGCCCTGTCTCACATACATGACTGTAAGGGGAGGTCCGGCAGTGGGACATCTGGCTAGTATCTGCACATGACATCCCACTGGGTAGGTATACTCAGCTGCTAGGTATGTCACAATGCACTGTGCAGGCTACAGGCAGACTGGCTCAACACTGGCCTACACCTCCCAAGGGAGAATGCACATGTACCTGCATATACAGTAGGCTCCACAGACATGTCACAGCACAGGGTAAGATACACCTGTGTGACAGTGCATATCCACAACCAATGTGAACACAGCCACAGCCACATATGGTTAGCCAGCATTGTATTACAGTATATGGAGTATGTGTTCGACACCATCCTCATATGTGCCACTCACAGACTGCCCTACATATACTGGCCTGCTACATAGTTTGGTCTGGTGGCTGTCTGTGGTATGGGACACGTGTGTTCATGGCCCTACAAACATGTATGCCACTACAGTACCATACAGTGGGGCAGCATGTAACATCTGATAGTAGGGGAACTAGAACAATGTCATCTACCACAGTCTGTACACAGGCTAAGGTACATATTAACACTACAAACACTGTCGACATTCAGCATAGGTACACAGACCTCAGTACTGTACGAACATCCTCAGAATGTGCAGGTAATGTAATGTAATGTAATGTAACATTTGTAGCAGTCAGATATATCAGTGGCTTGTTCTCAGATATGATGCCACAAAGTATGGTGTACAGCACATATGCACCACTTCATGCACAACATATGTACAAAGGTTGACAGAGGTGTGGCTGGGAGCACATACAAAGGGCCAATACTGACATGTTGTTGTGCCGACCACATATATTTACTGTTGTTACAGGGTTGTTGCAACATATGTCCTTTGAGGGATATGACATCTGTGATTACCACAGCTTTCTCCATCTACTGATTGCAAACCTCACACTACCTTCAGCAGTCGACAGCTAGATGCTCTGTGGGTGACACATGCAACCACGGACACAACACTGCCCAGGCTGCAGATGACCCTGCAGATGGAGATTCCCCATCAACATGGAACTGACATGGCAGGTATTGTGACATGTACATCAGCCATATCCACACAAACACTGTGAAAGCAACATTACTCCAAATGCAGTATAGCGGCACATACAAGCTGTAGTCAGGTCAGGCACATCCACCTCCCATGTGATGCACTGTTTCCACAGTGTATGTTGTTAGATGTACACCCCAATCCATCTGGGATGCTGTTTGACACACAACAGATCTAGTTCCTGCTCACAGTGGGTAACAAGGGCAAACACCACCATGATGTTCCTGGGTATTGGAATGTGTTTCCATACAATTGGCAATGGAGATGTTTCCACAGCTGTTTCACATGCAATCTGCTAGTTGAGGGCTGTGATTCATGCAGTGGCCATCAGCTTATCATGTGCATTACTTACATTACACATGCTGCTGCCTAAGCAAAGCAGGTGTAGGTCTCCACGTCCACCTGAGAGGGGGTGGGGGACGCAGACAGAAGCTAATACGTGTCAGGGATGGGTGGAAGGGTAAAACTGAGGCATGGTTGTGTCACACACCTAGCAGCACAGGGTATCAAACCCCTGATGACAATGTAGTGCTAGCACAGTTCACTGCAATTATTGGATGCGTCACATGGGTTACTTGTTGTGGAGCACTCAGAACATATATGTGATGGTAAGTGACATCTGCAACAGGGATACAGTAGCTGTATGGTAGGTGACATACACGTGCCTGTCTGCATGAACAGGTGCCAGCCTCAACACAGCCACACTCTCACAAGGACACACACACTTTGACACATGTAGCAGGGCCAGGTGTACAACTCATTAGTTGTGGGATTGCCACATCACATCACTGTGCAGGTATCCCATGCACCACACAGGTCATACGGGGGCTGTAGGGGTGAAGGGTATGGGAAGGTGTCCGACATTAGACAGCATGCTGCAGTATGCCCATGGGGGTTGTAGGGAGTGTGGATGTGAACATCTGCAGCATGCAACAAACATACACAAACACACAGAGTGCCACTACTGATATGCATGTATGCATGTCTGCACAGGTGTGTGTTGTTCGACTGTGACAGACTGCTGTCCACGGCTAGGTGATGGGTGTACCTTGGCATCAGGCCATATGACAGTGGTCCATTGTGGCTCAGGGGTGTAGTGTCTGCATTTGCCCACACAGGTGGGTATTATATCCCCCATCCTGTCACCTGGGTGACTACTGTATGTGGGCGATGCTGTGCATCACTTGCCATGTCTGTGTTCCTTTGTCCATGACATGGACTGCATCTGGGATGTGCACACCTCCCATATGCATGTGGAACTGTACCTGGGGTGTCTGGCCCATGTTGTGAACACAGATTATCATCAGATGTGCCAGTCCTTCCCACCTGTGGCGGGAGCTGGTAATGGCCAGCTGCTTTACCCTGCACCTACATGGTTTGCATGCTAGCTGCATTCCTTGGTGTCAGTAGCATCTGTCCATACGGGCATGTTGTCAGGCATGGTATATCTGTTGTGTGTCACATGTGATGGCACCACAGGTGGTACAGTTGTCCATTGGAGAACATGGGGAAGGCGCACTGTCTGCATGTATGTGCATATTGGACAGATGAACTGGGTGTCGCGCCCTCTGTGGCCCACCACTGTCACTCCATAGTTACTATTGGTGGCCAATATGCAGTGTACTACTCACATTTTGGCTGTTACCTAGGCATGTGTGTGTGTGTGTGTGTGTGTGTGTGTGTGTGTGTGTGTGTGTGTGTGTGTGTGTGTATGACACATGGGGTGAGAGTGTGCTCTGGGTAATACTGGGGTTGCTAACTGTGATTGCCTGGCCTTGATGTCACATGTCTAGGTATGGCTCTGCACCCTGGCCTCTCAGCAATATCACATGTGTTTTCCCTGTAAGTGGACATTGTAATATATAGTATGGCCACCATATAAGAAATATGCAAAACCAGCTCCACGTTGGCCAAAGGTGTCACACAGTCACAACCACCTCTACACAGGATATGGGTTGCAAACACACACACCTGTCAAGTATGGGAGTAAAACCCCTACCTAGCTAATGTATGACACTACAGCACTGCACAGTTATAGTATGCGCCAAGGATATTACTGGAGTAGTCCTTGCCAAAAAGTGTATTTCACACTGACTGACATCAGAAGGATTGCCAAAGTAGGGCTTTGAAATGACTGTGAGAGACTAGCCTAAAATGCGTTGCTCCCTACACAGACAGTGACACATGCAATACACCCAGAACTGCTGTGTGTGGGGATGGAACCCAACCACATGTCTAATTCACACTACGGCAGTACACAGTTACAGCATGTGCTGCAGAGATTACTGGGCTATACCTTTCCTAGGGGAGTATTTCTAGGTGGATGACATCAGCAGCCTTGCCAAAGTTGGGCATGTGAAATGTAAGGGGTGTGACTAACCTAAAAGCATTGCTCTCTACACAGTCAGACATGCACGCATATACACACAGTTGGCAGGTCGGGGGCTAGAACTCCCAACTAACTCCTTAATCACACTATAGCCATTTGATGTTATGGGACATGCTACAGAGATTACTCAGCTACGAATGTCCCAGAGGTGTATTTCAAGTTGCGTGACATCAGCAGCCTTGCCAAAGGAGAGTATTCGACTTGTAAGGGGTGTGAGTAGCCTAAAAAGAATTGCTCTTTACACAGTCAGTGACAGACATGCACACATAGACTCACACATGCACAGTGTTCACATCTGGTGTTTGACCTCCTTCCTAACTACATTATTACACTACAGCAGTACACAGTTACAGCATGTGCTACGGAGATTACTGGGCTACAGCTTTCCCAACGGAGTATTTTTAGGTGGGTGACATCGGCAGCCTTGTCAAAGTTGGGTATGTGAAATGTGAGGGGTTTGACTACCCTAAAAGCATTGCTCTGTACAGAGTCAGTGAGAGAGAGACAAACACACACACGAACAGTGACACAAACTCACACACACATAGTTGCCATGTCTGGGGTTAGAACACCTATCTAACTAGTCTATCACATTATAGCAGTACGCAGTTATGGGATGCGCCACAGAAATTACTGACCTACAACTCTCTCAAAGGTGTATTTCACATTGGATAACCTCAGCAGGCTTGTCAGGGTACCGATACGGGGTGGCCAGTGTGTGCATGGCCCATACACCATTCATGTAGGAGTGACACGCCACAGGCAGCCACACATGGGGTCATATGTCACAGGTGCATGTCTAGGGCAACTAGCTGACTATGTCCTTGTACAGCCATGTTGCGCAACTGGCATGTGGACCACATAGTCTGTGGTGCTGACAGGTACTGGTCGCTAGTAAGCGCAGTGTGTGACATCTGCAACAGATGTGTTTTGGGCCCTTTGGCTGTGTGCTCAGTGGGACAGGCATGGATGGCTCCTTATCACAGTCACACTCTTCCACACATCTATGTCCATCTATCTTTGGAGTATTATGGTGTGTTGTCCTTACATATATGTCTGTATTCTTATCCACTGTGTGTGCAAGGCATGAGTGGTGCATACTGACATGTGTCTGCAGTAACTATTGCAACCGCTGGATATATCTGGTCCACTGGTGTTTGCATACATGGCCTTCATGTTTAAGTGTGTGAGCATGCCCAGTATGACCTTTCAGTATGTTGATGACTGACATTGCCTTCATTTCGCTATGTGTGAGCATGCCCAGTAAGGTCATCTGTTATGCATGTGTGGAGCATGTCTGGTGGTTTGTACTGCACAGCTGACCTTTGTTTTGTACACCGACAGGTATCATTCTGTATTTGCAGGGTATCCACTGATCATTTGGCATTGACTGTTGCAACATGTCTGCATAGCGGGGGTACACCTGACTATTTATATGTTTCTACACAGGATTGGGGGACATGCCTGACTGTTACTGTATTTCTATGTGAGGTGAGGGGGCACACCTGACAGCTGTACATATTTGCTAGGACTGTACTGGTATGTCCTGTAGTCTGATTCTGTCAGTAGTCTTACCCATCATGCTGGCTACACCATACCGGTGTACTTCCGTTCTTATCTTTTGATTGCATACACATTCATTTCTGACTTCCGAGCCATCACAACTGACATCCCACTACCTGGCCTGCTGTAGTCTGTCCGTGTAGGCCTCAATGGGGGTCACCCATACCCCTTATTCCGAGGCCATAGTATGGCACTTGTTTGTGTTTGTCCACACCTGTCCTGCTGGCTGTGACTGTTGTTGGGTATGTGACCCACCTCCTGACTGGCATGTGTGAGTCACTTATCTTGTGGGTGTTCCAGTGTTGCATTTGGTGCTGCAGGGCTACCTATGTTGGATGCACATAGTACACTGCCTACGCATGGTTATGCACAGTCAGTGTAATGTTTGGCATCCCTTTTTGCTGTATGTGAGAGTCAGAGAGAGGTGTTATTCCCTGGGTCCCTCCCATGTCAGTGTATGTGCTATGTGTTGCCTCTTTGTCAGGGCCAGGGCATACTGGGCACACCTCCTTCTGCCTACTGGGGCAGGCTCAGGTTGTTCCTCCTCCGAGTCACTCTGTGCCTGTGCAGGCCTTGGCATTGGTGGGGGGTTATATGGCCCTGCCCCTTGCTGCTTCTGCTGCAGCTGTTTCCGCAGGATCATATTGTGTAGCATGGCACATACAAGGATGATTTGGGTACATGTAGTTGGTGAGTACTGCAAGGCTCCACCGGATGTGTCCAGGCACCGGAACCATGACTTGAGCATCCCAAACACATGCTCTATTATGATTCTTGTTTGTGCGTGTGCCTCATTATGGAGTTCTTGTTCGGATGTCTGTGTGCATTTCTGATGGGTGTCATCAGCCACTACTCAAGTGTGTATCCAGCATCTCCCACTAGGTGACAGTCAGGGATGTCCCCATTGGCAAATTTCTGGTACAGCTGCGTCAGATACCAGATGTGGGAATCGTGATAACTTCCAAGGCAGCCATCACACACATTCAGTATTATGCCCTGGGCATCACACACAACCTGGCAGTTGATGGAGAGGAAGCTCTTGCAGTTGATATAGACCCTACCCTGCTCACCGGGTGGTGCTTTGATGCATATGTGCGTGCAGTCTATTGCACCAACTACCTCAGGGTATTCTGCTATTTGGTAGAAGAGATGCATAATGCTGGCCAACACCTCATGGGTGAGAAGGAAATATATGTGCTCACTGACATGTGCTGCCATGGCATCCAGGAACTGTTGGGGTTCCCTGGATGCTGATGCCTGTGAGATCCCCATCATATCCCCAGTTGGCCTGGTACCCGTAGCTAGTATTCTTAGGCCTACACATACCTTTGTTTCCACTGGGATGGGTTCCCCTCTGTTAGTTCTGTGTGTCAGGCGTGGCCGGCACAGCTCAACAATTTGCTGTAGGGGGTCCCTGTCCACCCTATAGCGCTCCACTATCTCCAGTTCATGTAGCCCTTGTTAGGTCACCCTGGATTTGTACACTCTTCTCCATCTCCTCACTGTGGGTTGGTTGGCAACATTCCCATCCTCACCACCCTCAGCCTCTTCCACAAGTTGTAGGATAGCTATTGCAGACCCTAACATTTTGCTGTTGTGAGTGTTAAAATTCCCCGCTTGTTTACACCGGTGGTGTAGGGTGTGGGAAGAAATGGAGGGGTAGGTGTTTGCATAGTTTATAGTGGCATTCTGGGCTGGGCTGGTCTGCTGCCTGTATAGTTGGCTGGTTCCGATCCATTTTGCTTGGCAGTGAACCTAGTACCCCTTGATTAACTTCCTACTGCTGCTTTCCCTTCCCATTGCTCTTCTGATTCATCCTGGGGGCACGCCGCACAATCGGTGTACTGCAATGTGCACACTGCTGCTATTTCTTGGGTTCACTTCCTTTATCTTCCTGTAGATCCCGTTGCGAGGCACACACACCCGCGTACATTTTGTTGTATGTGCTGGGCAGGTTTAGACACACCTCCTGGCTTTGCTGTGCTAAGTTGGGTGCAACCCCGAGCCACAGGGCTCCAATCCACTGACAGTATGCCTGACACTCCCACACATGATGTCACCTACCTCCTAGTCTTGCACTCAGCTATTCATACTCATACACTGTTGGGACCTGCCTCACATGCTGGGGAAAACCGTGATTCACTATCCTTCCCCTCATTTGCACAGAATTGCCTGCTAATGCATAGTTACATGTGTCACACTGTGCCTTTCCCTTTATCAACCACTACTCACTGGCCAGGTTGTCTTTTGCTTGCCATTGACTTGCATGGCAGAATACTGATTTTAGTTAGACTGCTTGTTTTAGGTTTATTTTCTTATTTTCCCGATGATCCAGTTTGTGCACCACTGCCCTATGCTTCAACAGCCGTGATCAGCGGACATATCATAAAAGTTGTATTTTGTACATTTGGCATTGTTTGCAATGCCAGTAGCCTTTTACTTGGCCATTGGCATGCTTCCTCAATGATATGCAGCCTTTATTTGGAACTGTCATAGCTCCGTTTTGGAGTTTGTAAATCTGGTACACTCACTAACATACGGTTAATAGTACTTTTAAGTTTATATATCTGATGTCTCACATTCTTCATAATCTCAATGTTGTTGTTGATAAGCAATCTTAACAGTTCCAGACCAGTGTTGTTAAAAAATTCAATCGATTTTGAATAAAATGCATCATTTGAAGAAACACTGCTGGGAAATTTGAAGAGTTGATGACTCTTAAGGACAATCCCCAACTCCATAAACCTTTCAAAGTACTTGTTTTCTACTACTAGTGCCCAATATTTATTTAGGCACTTTTCTAAAGCATTTAATAATCCCCTAAATTCTTGTAGATGTATTTTACCAGTTTCTCCTTCTTTAAAACTGCCAAAAGGATCATAGTTGTACTTAAGCAAGGAAGTCACATCTTTAAAACCTTTTGAAACTGTTACCATAGAGAAATGATGTTCTGTCACATTAAAATCTATCACAGTTCACACTTCATCATCCAAACTAATGGACTCTTTTCTTTTGCCCTCCTGATCAACTTTCTGAACTAACAATATATCCAAGGATTTTTGCATACCATTTAAAGTGCTGAATATTGTTCTTAAAATGTTGCCCTGCCTCTCCAAAACTGGGTGTAGTTTCAGGTCCAGCAACTCATTTATGCTACCCATGGCCATCAATTCGCCAAGATAAAAAATTTAAAATGCCAATCAACAAGACTGGATGACCAGTGGAAAAAAATAAAACAAACAAATAAAACACGAAAACAAAACACTTGTGGTGTAGCAGACCTGAAATAAATCACTGTATTAGCATTAAAACTTATTTTATTCAAATCCTTTCATTAGACAGACTTCTTCAGAAAACATAACATGCACTCTAAAACCACAGTATTTAAATAGTGTACAGCCTAATAAAAATTCAAATTAAATTAAACATCAACTATCTTAAAGTAACAGCAATAAATAATCAGCAATGTTGAAAAATGTATTTAAAATGCACTCATAACCCCTGAATAAAAAGTATTAGATGTGGAATACCCCAAGAAGATATATATGTTTTAAAATTTCTACTTATTCACCTTCTGTCTTCAGATTTATTTCAGGTCTACCATACAGCAAGTGGTGTTTTTTTTTATTTTTATTTTTTGATTTATTTTTATCCACTGTCTTGTTGTTTGGTGTTTCATATTTAGATGCCCGTTATTAACAGAGTGATTTTGTGAGCAGCAACAACTGGGCCTCTCTATGATTGACACTGGTGCCACCCCAGAGGTGACTTTACAATCACCCAACCAGTAGTAAAGGTTGCGCTTGAACAGGGTCATTGAGGAGTGCTGCTTCACATGCAGTGGGAGTCTATTATAGAGGAGTGTGAGTTACTGGGGGATGTACCTATCTCCCCAGCATGTTCTGCTTATGTCACAGGCTAAGTTCAGAACCCTGGGACAAGTTATTCTTGTCCCATTTGATTAGCATATGATCAACATTTCTGGTAGGGCAGGGTCTGAGACTTGTCTGTAGGGCAGGCATAGGTCAACTCTCAGCAGCTTGTAGGATACTGAGTAAAATGGCAGGTCTTTTAGTCTTTCCATGTATGTGATGTTTAGAGGATCAGCATTCTCCCAGTCACAGACCTCTATTTTTCTCCAATGTCTGCAGTTGTCTGGTGAGGTACAGAGAGAAGGAAGCCATGTACTCAATTAGTGGTCTGATAGGGTGCAGTACAGCAGACCTATGACCTCCATGGTCTTGGATGTGATGTCCATATGTATGAGGTGTGCAATGCAGAATGTGTCTCCCCACTATGGACACCTAGTGATGAAAGTGTAGATTGCTATGAACATGTATTTACAAGTCTCACAACATTGTGTTTGAGTTGAAAGGGGTACTATGTATATCATAATGAGCAGAGGTACTTTGTTGCTAAAGGAGACAATGAGGCATTGTTTGCTGTAAGGTTTAGTCTGTGAATTTGGCACCAATCATTTGTCTCTGTCAGTCTCTTCCATGATATGTTACCATCATTGGGGGAATCTATATGAGTGCATCCAATTAACAATCATCTGCAAATCTGGTACACCATAGGCCATCTACCATTGCCTGCACTTCACGGAAGTAGTTTCCACTCAGTTGAGGGCCCAGCACAGATCCTTGGGGTATTCCATTGGTAAGTGGCTACCAGGGGGTGTAGTCCCCAACTTTGAGAGTGTGTATTCTGTTGGTGAGCCAGTTGGCTATCCATCTATTTATTTACTTGTATTTGGTTACCAGGATGGTCCACTGGGCCATAGAGTGAACCCATTTTCAGTAGAGGCCCGGGGAGAAAAGCTCCACACTAAAATACACAGAACATACAGTATACATACAATACACAACATAAAATACATTCAGTACAATAGATCAACAAGATCAGTACATACAATGTAGACGTAGCAGTTGATAACAGAATTAGCATGGTGAAAATCTGAGTACAATGATAGATTATAATATTGAGGATAAAACGGTTTACGCAATTGGAATATCACAAGCTAGGATATGACAAGTTAGGATAATTAAGTTACCCATGTGAGTATCTTAGGTTCTTGCTATATAGTGTGAATAATTAATACTTATAAAGTCCTAAGCTTAAGTATAGGTGACCAAATATAGTAATAAGTACCATCACTGTAGTTAAATAAGTGTTTGAGATTTAGAGAGTAATAGCAGAATGGTAATTAGAGAAGGTGTAGGACAGTAGTAGAAGAGGGAGTCAGGTTATGGGAAGTGCAGTTTTGGTACATATGCACTGCCATTGAGGAAAGGTGTTGTCTCAGAGATTTCTTAAAAAGAGTTGTATCGCTAGTAGACCTGATTGCTTGTGGGAGGGTGATCCATAGTTTTGCAATAGTAAAGGCGTACAGCATCTGACCATCTGAAGTCTTTTACTATTGCAAAACTAAAATTCTAAATCTAGAATTTAATACAGTATAGCTTAATTCTCAGATGGGAAATTTTCACTATGAGACATGAATGGTGGATATTGTCAAAGGCCTTGGACAGCAGAACATAGGCGGTATGTCCTGTTATGTTATCCATGTCTTTGGGGTTAATATCAAAGAAGTCCACGAGGTTCAATAGGCAAGAGCTATCATTGACAAACACAACATGAGTCAAATCAAGTATGTTCAAGGTCACCTATGACCTTGTGGATAACGTCCATGCTGAACCCTCCCTAGCCTTGCAGATAAACATTGTTAGGCTTATGGGTCAATAGTTGTAGTTCTGCATGTTACCAGAGTGATGTGCAAGGTATATAACACAAATGTGTGCAATGTTGGTGCACACCTATGCCGGCTGGAGAGGCTGTTCTTCCTAATTTTAAATAGTACCAGGAGGAGGAGAAGGAGAAAAGGAGCCATCAAGTGCTCCAGCCTTTGGCAGAGTGAGATGACAGTGATGACAGTCCTGTGGGTGAGGACTCAGTTCCCACTGTCACCAAGGTTGGTCACCATGTGTCCTGGATGTCCCAACCCTCGCCCCATCCATGCCGTCCACCGACCTATTGTCTGCTTCAATGTCACTGTCTCTTGTCTTGTTTGCCTTGTCTGTCTGCAATTTCTGCAATTGCTTCCTCACCTACCCAACTTACCAGACCCAGACATAACTACAACCCTTACCAAACATTCTTCTCTCTCTCTCTCTCTCAAAAAAAAAAAAAAAGCACCCATCCCGTACATAGCTCTCCATTTTGGATGTGTCTTCTTGACACACCTAATTCAGTCCAATTGTCTATATAATATGATTATGCTGTGGTGACCTCTCTCTCTCTCTGGAGGTGACAGTCCAAATTCAGATAATATTCTGCATATATTATCAGTTTTTACTGTTGAAGAAAAGGATAGCTATGGTTCTTTCCTAGCTCCCTCCTGCTCATTCCTACATTGTTTTCCATTCATTCTTCCCCCTGTTTGCTCCCCATTTTACCATGTTCCTATCTTCCCTATTTCTTTTCTTTAATCCATTATTGTGCAATCGTGCACATCACTCACCAATACGCAGCAATGCTAATAGGAAAGTAGTTAAAAGTATTACATACAGTTGTATTTGAACTCAGTACCATCTGGTCCAAAAAAAGAATGTATCTGAATTAACTGCATTAACACATGTTGCCATAGAGTCAGGTAAGTAGCAGGTTTATTCCAGAGACTCAGTACTAACTTTCAGACTTTAGCAATGCTGGAGAAGCAATAGATCCTCTCACATTTTGGGTGTCATGTTTGCACGGAGGTGCGTATTTCTCACTAATGATGAGTGGTGGCAAACAGGTGGGTTACCCCTTCACAATGCCACTTAACTCTGCTGCAGTATGCCAACACACAACAGCACATGTTGTATAAACAATTCATGGCATTGCATTATCACTCTGTAATGAAAAGTATTTTAAAGTATGACATACACTTTTATTCAAACCCGCTACCATCTGGCCCAAAAATGGAATGTATCATTGCATTAAGTGTACTAACTTGTGCTGCCACAGAGTCAGTAAAATAGCAGGTGTATTCCAGAGACTCAATACTGTCAGATTTTAGCAATACGGCTCGCATTTGTGCACTGCTTAGCAGTACGCAAACATGTGTATCTTGCATGCGTATGCACTTTACTAATCATCAAGTAAACCTGCTGCTCAGTGTGCTATGGAAATGTATTTATTATGCTGCCTTACTGTTGTTTACTATACATTTCCTTTGTATGACATGAAATTACATGAAAAACAATTACTAACTGAGGGTCCTATCTAACCATATATCACATTATTAAAATGCATCCATGTATTGGGCCCCCACCAAGCACTACAACCCTGGGGTCAGATATCTTTTTCCACACATATATCAACCCCACTACAAAATGTAATATAAAATGTTGTGTGATATGCAATGCACATCAATCTGCTAACATGCAGAACTAAAACTATTGACCCATATGCCTAAAAAGCCTTATCTGCAAGTCTAGTGCCAGAATCAGCATGGACTATACCCACAGAGACATAGGTGACCTTCAACACACTTGACACTACCAGTTTTGGTTTTGTCAAGGGTAGATCTTGCTTACTGACTCTTGTGGACTTCTTGGATAGTGACCCCAGAGACCTGGATGAGGGATAACATGACATATTGCCTATGTTGAGTTACCCAAGGCCTTTGACACTATCCCTATTCATGTCTCATAGTGAAGATCTCCCATCTGGGAATTACATCATACAGTGCTAGAGGGATAGCCATCTGGCTCAGTGACAGAACACACATTCTCAAAGTTGAGGGCTGCACCTCCACCACTAAACCACTTACCAGTGAAATACCACAAAGATCTGTGCTGGTTCCTCAACTGTTTGGAAAATGCTTTTCTGAAGCACAGGCAATAGCAGATGGCCTGAGGTTTACCAAGTTTGCAGATTTGTGTTAAGTGGGCACATTCATATAGAGTTCCCCAATGATGGTAACATATTACAGTAGGTGCTGACACAGATTGATTATTGGTGACAAACTCACAGACTGAATTTTAAGCATACAATGACTCTTTGTCACCATTGTCAATGAAGTACACCTGCTAATTATGATATATACAGCACCCACCTAAGCTCACACACAGTGTTGTGAGGCTTGGGAACACATGTTGATAACAATCTACCCTTTCATCACTATGTGCCCATAGTGGTGACACACACACAGTCTGCATTATGCACATCATATACATGGACATCATGTCCAAGACCAGGGTAGTCATACCTCTGCTGTACTCTCCCCTTATCAAAGCAATAATGGCGTACAATGCTCACATCTTTCTGTACCTCACCGGACACCTGCAGTAATTGAAGAGAACACAGTGTTGTGTCTGGGAGACTCCCAGGCCTCCAAACATGACATACATAGAAAGACTGACAGACCTGTCACTGCACTCAGTATCATGCAGGCTGCTGTGAGGTGATCTATGGCTACCCTGCAGAGCAGTATCAGACTCTGCACTTCTGGAAATGATAGGCATCTGCAATTCAAATGGGACAACAATAATTTACCCCAGGGTTCTCAACCCAGCCTGTGACATAAACAGAACATGCTGGGGAGACAGATGATTCTCACATTGATTCACAGTCCTCTGTAATAGGCTCCAACTGCTTGGGAAGCAGTGCTTCTCAATAACCCTGTTCAAGCACAACTGTGACAACTGGTTGGGTGATTATAAAGTCACATCTATGCTGGCTTCTATGTCCCTCATGTGCAGAGCCAGATGATGCTGCTCACAAATGCAGTCTGCTAAAAATGACCATCCAACTATGTTCAATAAGGGTACTTGTGTTTTTTACACAGCTAGACTTCTAAATACCCTGTGGGTGTTTTGTGTGTGTGTGTGTGTGTGTGTGTGTGTGTGTGTGTGTGTGTGTGTGTGTGTGTGTGTGTGTGTGTGTGTGTGTGTGTGTGTGTGTGTGTGTGTGTGTGTGTGTGTCTGTGTGCATGTGTGTGTGTGTGTGTCTGTGTGTGTGTGTGTGTGTGTGTGTGTGTGTGTGTGTGTGTGTGTGTGTGTGTGTGTGTGTGTGTGTGTGTGTGTGAGTGTCTAGACAGCAGAGCAGACATGTGTATCCTACAGTTACTTCTCCAATTATATGGATTGCTAGTATTTTGATACTTGCTCATGGCTACACATCCATTTCTTACAGGCCTCCCGACCTCTTGTCTTCCACATGCCCTGTTGATGTCGTCTACTATATGTTCACCTGCACTCCTGTATACATCAGACTTGTGCCATGGCGCTTTCATTAAGTACTGCATTCTGTAGTACATCAACTTAGATAGATAAGAGCTCTGTTCTCACTGCAGTGTGTGCATGTTTGCAGTCTGAGTTGTGGTGACTGCACCTGATGCATACATGTATAGAGCCATCCTGACTCTCCTCGACTGTGAAATAGACCAACACATCATCAAGGACCTCTACTACATCTACACTAGTAATATTCCGGGTGTGTGCAATAGACCTGTGTGAGTTGTTACTGCTACATCAGGTCCATTACATCTGACAGATGTTCTCAAAGAGGTCATTGAGGGCATCCATGATGACAACAGTACCATCTTGTGGAATTTTAACAGGTCCAGGCATATGACACAAAACCATACTGAGGTATTCAATCAACACTGTCATATGTAGCCAAAAACAGCTATATCAACAAATGGGTATTCCAGTTTATGACATATGTGGCATCTCAATATGTAGAAATGTATGATGTGACATATATCTCAGGGTCAGTGATCAGGTCGGGACATCAGGTTTGTCTTCTAGGCCCTTTTATGTCCATTAGTTAAGTGATGGACATCACAGATGAAATACACATACTGTGTCCAAACAGCTGCCTGAAGAACTACAGTTTGTGGGCAATCATTTACTCCAACTGTGATCTTAGTATAATACAGACAGTATCAACACATACCAAAGACTGCTGCCACAACCACTACAACACCTCCATTGATGAGACACATGTAGGGATTTGCTGAATTAAGAAACAGACACACCACCCGAGTAAAATGTGGACATCACACCCAATAATCAGACCAGTAGGTATATGACCCTTGTCCTGGGGTAGAGGGTAAGTGGTACATCCACCAGCATGTGGTCACACTGCTGACTACTCCCTTGAATATAACTCAAGTACTGGGTATCTGAAGGACATGCACATCAGAGGTCATAATAACTTCATGGTTCCCTGCCTTCATCACACCAATAACTATGTACAATGCACCCTTCTTCGTGTATCTCACTATATATCCTCCAGTGATGTGTTAGTGAAGTGTGCCACCTTTGTCACAGTGTGCTGTCATACAGCTTATAGGCCATACCTAAGTATTCTTTCTGTGGAATATACATGATTGTCTGATGGTCGGAACAACAATCAATTTGTCACACCAGATGCATGTGTACTACCTGTTCAGCTTATGCACAGACTAAATACATAGTTGTTTGACAACATTAATGGCATGTATAGCATTCATGACAGTGTGGATAGTACCATAGATAGAGGCCATGCACACAAGGCAACTAGCCTGTATTGCCCATACGGTCACATAAGGTATAGCAGTGTCCCTGCTAACACCTCCTGCAGATATTACAGTACCAGGTCAGTGTAGATGGTTACCTTCAAAGAGTGTGTATGTAACATAATAGTTGTCAAGTGTGTGTGTGTGTGTGTGTGTGTGTGTGTGTGTGTGTGTGTGTGTGTGTGTGTGTGTATGTGTATGTGTGTGTGTGTGTGTGTGTGTGTGTGTAGGCTCATCTCTTATCATTCCACATCACTTATGCTATGTCAGAGGCATGGGACTACTGGTGGTATTATTCTGATATTGTCCATGATTGTGGTTGGTTATTGTAATGTTTGCCATGATCCTTTTCCTGTGGCCATCTTGTTGGAGACTTCTGCTGAGAGTACACTCATATTCAGGTATATCAGTTTGCACAGCTTCCAAAATATGCACCCTACTTCAATTGTATATCAGATCCCTGATAGATGCCCTCTGCATTATTCATGTAAGGACGCTTATCTCACACACACACATCCTCCCCATTGTTATGTCACCTTGTGTGACAGTCACAGACAACATATTTTCACTGTGCAGTCCATACTGTACCATATAGATATGTGCTTGGTGTTCCTGTTAAAGACATATTCCATTGATATGCCCTCCTCTGCTGTACATGAGGGAGTTTCATCTGTACTCTTTCCCTGTCTTCATTCCTAGAATTCATCTATGTGTCCCTATTCAATACACACACTTTCCCTGAGTGATCATTTTGCAGGTAGTCCCATGTCCTGTTACAAATCATTAACACATCTTCAGTACAGAATGCCAGGAATGGGACATCACAATACTCTGCACTGTATGTACAATGTCCTGTACTGTGTTTGGACCATGTACTTCACATTCATACCTCTCCACTGTCCAGATATTCCCAGGATGTGCAGATGCTTTCCTTATCAAATATGTGGCTTTCTGTCATATCACTGGGATGATCTCTGAACTGATGTGACTCAATTTTACATACATTTGTGTTCATACCACTCAACTGTCCTAATCTGTGCAGAATGTACAGTTTTTGTATCATATTTGTGATCTTTTTGTCATGACATTTTTTTCCTGGCAAATCATTGGCATGTCATTGCAGAGTGCACTCAGAAACTGATGACTGACATTTGAGTTTCAAACTTCATGCTCTTCAGAAAGTTCATGCTAATGTATAACCTACATATTCTATCAACTTCCTAAGTTTGGAAGTGCAATATTAAAAATCTGTCCCATTCTCTGGCCCTTTGGCCCCTCATTTTTTATGGCTTTGTCCACATTTCTAAGAGGTTGAGATTGTTACATTCTAACACGTTCCTATGTGACATCTATGTCAGCTTTGTCCCTATTACTGGTTATTTGTCCTCTCATTAAGTTGGCGTCTGTGCAGATGTGTTGAACTAACAGAATGATAGCTATTTCTAAAGCCCTGATTGTCACTGTGGCATTCCACACAAATCTGCGCACTGTAGGTGCTCTGCCTTATATGGAATTGCTATCTGTGTCCACTTAGAAGGTTTCACAGCCAGCGACACGGTTGCGAGCCATGAAACCTAACTTAGGTGTATCGTGCCCCATTAATATGTATTGTGTGCTGATGTGTGCTGCTCACCATACACCGTTGCCCTAACATGTAAACTCCATGTAGGATCTGCACAAAGCCTACATGGAGTTTATTTTGTAATACTCACAGCAAGAGGTTCTCTGGTTCGATTCTCGGCTGGGGTGCCTTTTGTGCGGAGTCTGCATGTCCTCCCTGTGGTTGCGTGGGTTTCCTCCTGGTGCTCCGGTTTCCTCTCACATCCCAAAGACATGCAGTAGGTGGATTGGACACTCCAAATTGGCCCTAGATGTGAGTGTGTGCGTGTGTCCCCCTTCTGTGGAAGGTTGGGTGCTGGGCTGGCAACTCGACACCATAAAACTCCACTGCCAATCATGAGCGGACAGATGATCCGCTGTGGTGACCCCTAACTGGGAAAAGCTGAAAGAAGAAGAAGCACTCTATCTGTTAAGCCATTTATTGCAACAGCACTTTGCACTATGTCATCGTGATACAAGGCTACACTAATCAGATTTCTCCTTAAGTATTTACATGTCTACGTAGATTGTATCTCTGACATAATGGTTAATATTTCCTCACATTATATCCTAGACAAGCATTCCTAGTATGACACAGACTATATGAAAGGATGAAAAACAGCAATGGCTAATGCAGAGATATGGCATTGTTAATAATCATCATGGGAAACAGAATTAATGCATGCAAGAGGGAGCAGTTCTTTGATAGTTTCTAATAATGCACCCTGTATGATATCATTCACATAATACTGCTCTCTTAGGCAAATCAAGGATGATTTGTGCTCCATTATTATATCACTCCCCAGAAAATAAGAAACCTTTATTTCACTTCATGGAATGAGAACTGTAAGTTTTATGTTTTCCAGTTCTGTGTCATAGACTATGCAAAAATCTCATAAAAAGGCAGTGTACCTCCATCTTCCTGCTCATTGGTGAAATCTTCCACATTTATGTACCCATATGATTCATTTATTTGAAGGCACTTTACAGTTTTCTGAGCTTGCTTGCTCCATCCTTAAAAGTAGGATGCATTTCATTTTCTGTAATTAGTTACCTTCCATAATGAATTCAATGTTTCTGTATGTATTTGCAGCAAGGGTAAGTAAGAATCAAATTAATTTATTTTAAGCTAGCTGGATTGGATTTCCTTATAATGAAGCTATAGTAAAGAGGCTTCAAAATAAAACTAAGTAGGCTATTTTACTATTTTACTATGTTGGTTTGTTTCCTGCTCCAGAAAAAGTATTACACATATTCTTTTAAAACAAAATCTCCTTTGTGTCTGTATAGTAAGTTAACTTTTTTTATGAAAATAAGCTACAGGATATGATAATTAAGTGGAGTAGATTAAATCAGATGACTTTATATACAAAGTCATTACAAGCAGGGAAGTGAAGCTGCTTACATTGTACTTTTCTACTGTAATGACTTACATTTATATTTCATTTAAATCCTAGTTCTCCTCTATATAACTTTCAGGGTTTATAATGAATGCATTAAACTTCTGGCAATACATCATTGTCGTCATTCCAACTTCTGTTTCTCTTTTCTAAAGGAAAACTGCAACACAAAAATCTTACAAAATATCTAGGCTTACTTAAGTCTAATGATCCTGCTCCCCTAGTTATCAAATGCATTTATCCTGCTGGCAATGTTGTAGAAAAACTCTTTCTTTGTTATGAATTTGATTCCTTTTATGCCCAAAATACCATTTCTTTTTCAGAAAATATTTTTCAAAGCTTCTTATTTTCATGAATAAGAATTATATTTGTTCGTTTTTTTTTTTGCACTGCTACTGCCAGGTGTGCTTTAGAATAACAAAAGCTCTGCAGCTCG
Source organism: Protopterus annectens (assembly GCF_019279795.1). Lineage (NCBI taxonomy): Eukaryota > Metazoa > Chordata > Ceratodontiformes > Protopteridae > Protopterus > Protopterus annectens. The sequence continues at coordinate 994,091,550 of NC_056730.1, forward strand.
CATATTTCTTATTATGGAGAAAAGCATGTCCGCAGAAATAAGTAGTAGTCTCACCAAGATATTTAACGTAACATAAGAAGCATACAGTCGTAAAAAAGGCAGATTCAATAACATTTATAACAGGGACCAGGAATACAGTGTACTGAGGAAAAAATACTAGAAAAAAGATGCAGAGTCTCCTATCTTTCTATGTATAGCATGATATGAGAATAATCTAAGTTAAGATCAATTTCTTGATAATCATAAGCACACTAAAGAACTTGTATTCTCCACCAGGAAGGATGTAGAAAGGGGACAGAACATGTCTAATTAGTATAATGTCACTTAGATGTGAAGAGCAGGGTACTAACTGCATAATGAGGAGAACACGTACAAACTGCAGAATACAGAAATGGAGAATAAACTTCTAATAAAGCTATCAGTTGTTCTTCCTACTACAGCTGCTTGTCTGTTTTGAAGTAAACAAAAGTATATCAACATTGCTTGAATTCATGGCACGTGCTGGGATTCATAGATGGTTAGCATACTGCGCTAAAATTAGTTTAGCAAGTGTTCATTTGCAGGGAGTTGGCAAATATCAGATACAAGTTAGTGTGGATGCACAATGGTCAATATAGCAATATATGTAGTATATGTCAATGTGTGCACAAAGCTGTATTGATGAGAAACCCAAGGCAAATGAGTCACATGGATTATATAAATAATTGAAAACAAAATAGTCAGACTATTTCAGAAAGTAATAAAATGGCAGAATATCCAAGGATAGTTGTGTATATCACAGGAGCCATGCAGGAATATAAGCAGAAACAATGCTGGGTTGGAACTACCACTGGAGACAGTGATCAAACTGCGGTATGTCAATGGTATCATAATGACTGAGGAGGTACAGTCAGCAATGAACATACTACCATCTCTCAGACTATACTGTAAGGCCCTAAATGAATCATGTAACCCACAAGCAGAATTTATGGAGGATGTGTGCTATACCCATTTTTGTGGATAATAAGTAAATTGTAGACTTACCCATCTTAATACAGGGATTGCCATCAAACTGTGGGGATATTTTGGGATATTGCAGGTATTACACTCATCAGTTCTGAACAAATTCCTCAACATTATGAAGCAACATGTGAAAGAGCACACTCAGTTCCTCAGGACAGCAAGTGGCAAGTAAGCAATATGTAGGCCTTTTATGGTGTAGTCTGTTTCTCTGAGGTGCTGAGACCCATAGCTTGCACACATGCTGTTATCAAGGACTTTGGCAAGGGAACCAGTGACACATTAACAGAAAGAGCTTCCACTCCATGTTCTACAAGATAGACTGTAATGTTGAGGGCATTGTTTATAATGTGCCAGTTTGAGAAGTTCAAATGATTCATTCATTCACATATCTCAAATGGCTTTTGCAAAGGGACTTCCAGTAAGTAAATCTGGATTATAGATGCACACACATGAGAGACAGACAGATCTATGTAGATAGGTGGAAGTAGGTTTTCATCAGGGTTCAAATCTGAGCCTTGCAAGCAGTGTACTGCAAGGTCATATATAATAAGTCATGTATGTTCTAGAGGTCTGGTTGATGATCCTATATGCAAACCACAAGCCATGCAGGAAATGACCTGTACACAGTCTATGTGGAAAAGCAAAACATATGGTTGCATGTTTTTGGATAATTGCAGATATGCTTTTGGTGTCTGCACACATCAGAAGAGGCACTTAAATAATGCACAGGCATATACTGCAAGATATTTGTTGTAGGTGAATTCTGTGTAACATTGCATTATAAAAACAGATGGAGCAAAATGTGAATGTCATGGCAGGGCCTGCCATACCAGTCATAACACAAGTGCAGGTATGCAACAGCAATACCACAGCCAAGACGAAGGTAGGAACTAGGTATTGTAACACTGGCAAGGAGGTGCATCTGGTCTACAACTATCACCATTAACATAGACAACACTGAATAAAATGATGCATGCTGTATTGTATCCAGGCTATGAAGGGCAAGTGCATGAGTCCTCTCCATATACACACTGTTTAGGGGTGAGTAGGGTGCGAGCATTAGCATTTGCACAAGTATGGGATGGTCACAGTGACAGGTGACTGACACACTATTATATACAGATGACTCCTAGGAGATGAACACAGTAGACATATACACTGGATGTTGTGGGAAATCAAGCACCACATCCTGCAGTGGTGGGATCATACTGCCATAGTGTAACCACTACTGGTATGCATGTGTTGGCTGGTGGCATCAGGGGTCAATATTCTTTTATTTATTTATTTATTTATTTTATTTTGCGTATTTGCTCCTCAGGTATGACCACTGGAAAAATTGTTCCTTTACAGCAGCAACCCAGGAGTTCTGTCTAGTTACATAATTTGCTCAGGGTCACACAGCAAGCAAATGAAGGTGGAAGTAATCATTCTCTATACCTGTAACACTGGCAATGGAACCGTGTCACTAACAGCTCAGAGGTTTATTCCTCTGCACTGACAATTCTCCATGCAAACTTAAATAGGGTGGCCATATTACAAGGAAGAGCAGTATTAGACAGGTGTAGTGGATCAGTAATGCCACATAGGTCATGTGACTAACAAGCTGAGTGTCACCGAAAAAGGTGCTAGTGCAGCCGAGTTCATGTTTGCACAAGTGTGCAATATACTGTTGCATAGCCACTACTAATGGTCATCCAGATAGTCCTATGATGGCCAGCACATCAAAGTGACACTATATATCTTCATATAAATGGTGAGGAAAGTTGAAGATAGGAAAGCAGTGAAGAGAAGAATAACAGGCGGAGGAAAATGCATAATGGTGACTATAAATGTTGACATGGAGTGGAGGATGGACATTTTGGGGGGCAGGACATTTGCAATAAATAGAGAAGCAGGTGTTTTGGGGAAACTGACAGCCCACAACGTAGACTATTGGTAGCCACACTCAGCCACATGCACAGGTCAGATAAAGTTCTATGATACAAGAACAAAGGAGACACTCAGAGCTGTGAGCTCTACAGAGGTATCAGACTCCTATTGCATTCATGAAAACACTAGAATGATTGATAAATGAATATGCAGAGTAAAAGAAAGTAAGATGGAAGACGATCAGTTCAGATTCAGATCAGGATGCAGCACTGATGAAGTGAGACAGGTAAAATAGAAGCAGCAGGAGATAAGGAAAAGGTCCAGCTAGGCATTCCTACACTTAAAGAAAGCATATGACAAGGTCCAAAGAAAACTGATTTGTGCAGCCCTGTGATGATCTGAACTCCTGGAAACAATGGTAGAATTAGTGCAGGCTATGTACAAGAACTCAATTATACAAGCACAAACAGTATTTGGACTTATAGAGTGGTTCCCAGTGGTAGTGGGAGTGCATTGGGGTTCAGTTCTGAGCCCACCACTGTTCATACTGGTAATGGACATCCCTAGCAAACTGGTTAGAAGGGAAAGATCAGCAAATCTGCTCTATGTAGATAATGTCACACTACAACCAGACCCTCGGCAGGAGCTTTAACTAATAATAGGAGACAGGAACGCAAATCTTAAGCATATATTAATAAAATGGAGTGCAGACAAGACAGCTAGCATGAGAGCAACTGTATCTGAGGGAGGTGATGAAGTAGGAACGAAGAATGAATGAGGAGGTTAAGACTAGAAAGAGATGCTCTGCAGCCATGACAGTGTGTGGCAGAAGGCCAGAAGAGCAGAAAAGTAAGTTATGTGAAATAGTGATGCAACTAGTGATTTTTTATGACAAAAAAAAAATGGACACTGAAGGAAGGGCAGTTGAAGAATCTTGAGATGATGGAGATGAACAGCCAGAGACGGGTGGTCAGATGTATACTGTAGGATAAGTAAATGATTAAAGACATCAGAGAAGAAGCAAAAGTAGCCCCAGCTGCAGAGACGGTAAAGAAAACAGATTACAATGAGTTAGTCACATCTGCAGAAATGTAGAAAACAAAATTGAATGGTCTGATGAAGTTCCTTGTAAATGCTTTTTGGAATGAAAGTGCTTACTTGCAGTTTGAAAAATAAATCCAGCACCTGTTTGTGAAGGCTTGAGCTTTTTTGTGTACTTCTGGGTATGTGTGCTTGGCTTCACAACACAATGGAATGGCTTCATCACTTCCAACCTCAGGAGGGTGGCATAATATCAACATTGGCCATCTAATAATGGAGAAACCCAAAGTGATATGCTAACCCCAATAAAAATGGTGAGGCATAGCAATGCATGCCTTCAGCACACATGGCATGAGTATCCTTGGCAGTTGTACTGCAGACAAGCTGTATCAGCACTAGGTGTAACAGGCAGTGGTCTAGGGCATGTGCAGTGAGGGCAGCAATAGTAGGTCTCTGTAAAACAGGGGTCTTAAACTCAGATGACCACTGGTGCTGAATTTGAAAATTTGAAACAGCAAACTCAGACAAGGTTCAAAATCTCGAAGGCACATAAACACTAATAGCTAGAAAAGTGGTGTAGCCATTTCTCTCATCTATACGTATTCTAAATGAGGTCTGAGGGCTGTGAGTTTGAGACCACAGCTGTAAAAGTTGGAGAGAACAGTTGTCAATTGGACACTACATGCAAATGAGAAGGCTGATATTACTAAGGACTTCTCTACAGTAGAGGGCTAGACTTCCAATAAAGAAGCAGCTCGCAGATGTGGGGGAGTTTCTGGAGTCCCTATCTGGGGAAGGGGAGTGGACCTTCATACCAGAAGTGCCTAGGATCATAGGATCATAGGAAGTTACTAGGCTAATGGTCCTAGGGCCCATACAAGCCTACACTTATTTCCATGATCAGCCCCTATTACCCCTGTCCAAGAGGGACACAGGTGAGACCACCAAGGTGAATTTATGGTTACCCATCCAGTCGTCCAGATTGCATTTGAAGAGGACCAATGAGGTGCTCTGTTTTACATGAAGTGGGAGTCTGTCCCAAAGGTGTGGTAACCTGTGGGAGATACATCTGTCCCTCAAGCAGGTTCTATTAATGTCACATACCGGGTTAAAGTCTTTAGAACAAGTGACCCATGTACCATTTGACTTACAAAGATGCAGCATTTCCAGTAAAGCAGGGTCAGAGATTATCTTGTATGCTCATCAGAGGTCATCTCTGAGTAGCCTGTATGAAAGAGAATAAAGTGACAGTGATTTCAGATTATCCACATAGGAAAAAAGACCTAGAATTTTCCTTGTGAAGAACCTCTGTAGTCTCTCAAATTGCTGCAGGTGCTTGTAAAGGTACTTACCAAAGGGGGCATTGTGCTCAGTTATTGCCCTGATAATAGAAGAGTACAGGGAGGTTATAACTTCTTTTTTTCTGGAGGCAATGCCCTTACTTATAAGATGAGCAATATAGAATGCCCTTCTTATCACTGTGGAGACATGGTGGTCAAAGGTGAGGTTGCTGTCAACCTGTATGTCCAGGTCTCTCAACACTGAGTGTGTACGTAAGGTGTTGCTACTGATGAGCATGATTCCCTGGAGTTACTTCAGGCCCAATTAACTGTTGGTAGGACAGCTATTTAAGCCACTGACAGCTACTGGACCGCCTCCATGAATCAGGACTCCCATTCTGCCTATTTGGATCTACTTGAGTCTAGCAAGATACATCCAAACACCATGGTTTTGGGTGACTTTTACTCAAACTCATTCAAACTCACTTGACCAAACATTCCTCGACTTCATTAAGTCCAATACCCTGGACCAGCTGACTGACACCCCCACAATGGTGCCAACCTCCTCGATCTGGTGCTTACCAATATGGGGGACCACTGTAGCACCCCCACTGTGTGGTCTTCCCTGGTGAGATCTGACCACAAATCAGTCTCATTTGAAGTAACTATCAGACCTGACCCACCCCCCAGCATAAACTAAACTAAAAACACTTCTCCAAAGCAAATTATAACCTCTTATGGAATGGTATAAATAGATTCTCTGCACCTTCCCTCTCAGATAAAACTGGCAACTATGTTGAGTTCTCCACCAATGCTTTATACAAACACCTGTATAACTGCATTGACTCAGCTGTACCTGATAGGACCAAAACAAGCTCCTCAAGGAAGAGCAAACCTGCCTGGCAGACAACTGCTTTTAACTCATTACATCTGAGTGACACCTCTAGGTGCATCTGAAGTTAACTCCTACTGACACCTCTAGGTGTCAAATATTGCTTGTTCATATTTGTAGCAATAATTCCAAAACTGTTCTATGTACAAGGTTTTAAAAGATTTCATCTTAAAGTTTACACAATGGCAAACTCAACTGTATTAATATTTGACCTCTGTCTCATGAATGTAAAGAGATATTAACTGTTGTTTTTATGATATTCATTTATATAGATATAATGTTCACATTTTTCTAAATATCTCAGCAACCAAGTAACACAGACATAACTCCTTAGCCCCACATGAAAGCTCTCAGCTAGATGAATAAAATGCTGCTGACACTGACAGTATGTGTGCGACTTGAATGGTTGCTGAGATATTGTGAGTTGTTTACAAAATATTACAAGCATAATAGTCTCCTGGATTTACTATTCCTCCTTGCAGGACTAGCTTAGTCCTGCATGGAGGCGGCCATTTAGGAGCAGGATGGCAGCGTGCCATGCATAATAATGAGGTGCACTGACTAAGCTCCTAGGCTTACACGGAGCATGTAAGAATGCAGGGGGGCATGTCTGAGAACAGAACTCTCATAATAAACATGCCCTCGCAATGAAGAACAGCAGAAAGGGGTATGAAATGAGTGAGACCTGTCACAGTTGACGGCATAACTCCACCAACAGTCCCCCTTGTGTACGACAGCTACAGTATATATAAATAAAATGAAGAAACCCTTAATTTATTTTTTTAAATCTGATTAAAGTTAACCGAAGGTGCGCGAGTGTGCCAGTTGCTTAGCTACGGTTAATACAGCATAAATGGCTGAAGAGGATAACAAGGAAGATATATGCAAATGAAGCAGCATAGCAATAGTGTAGTGTGCAGAGCATTTGACTTACAAGCAGGCATTCACATTTCGAGTCCCACTGCAGCACATTCCATTTTCCATGGTAAAGCACGTCATGAGTAATATTTATGTTGCATAACCCACTAAATAACATATTTTCATGAACTGGAGTATTGCAGTAAATGCACATGTGAGGTGTCAGTGTCATAATGAATAAGGCACTAGTAAGCAGGTTTAAGCACAAATAAGCAGTAGTAAGCATATTTAAGCACTAGTAAGTGGGCTTAAGTCCGTTTGCATGGTGGTAAGCAATGCCTACACTGGTTAAGCAGTTTTAAAGTGAACTATCTGTAAGCAGATGGCAGGTTAGCAGTGCTTACCATCATGCAACCTGCTTACAACTGCTCAAAGTGCCTTAATCACTCTGTATCCAACTGCCCTTGTTCTGGCCATCAACAAAATAAACAACCATGCATGTCTCAAACCCAGGACCCTAGACATCTTAGTCACAGTAATTAACCACCAAGCCATCACAGAAGTACAGAAGAATGAGGTATCAGCAAACAAGTCCTCACCATAGTAAAACCAAACTGAACCTGTGACAGGAATCAGTATAGAGTCATATGTTCCATAACCCACTAGATAACATTAATATGTGAACTAGAGTACAGCAGTTAGTCCAGAAGTGAGGTGTAATTGTAGCAGAGTGTTGAAGTCCCCAATAAAACACAAGGACCCCATAGAGTGTGCATACACATTAATCATGGATACCAGGCAGATATATAAGATGTAATGAATAAGAAATCAATGACAAAAAGAAAAAAATAATGCAAAGTCGAATGTAAGCAATGCTAAGCATTGCACAGACCAGCCTAGGAAGTGTAAGCAATTATGTAGGCCAGCTAACTCAATGTGCCCAGTGTTATAACCCCCTAAAAACAATGCCAACCTTTGTTAAGCAGGTTTGCCCATAGCTTTGCCTTTTTAAAACTGGCCAATCATGGACAAGTGCGGGAAATTGGCCCTACTTAAAATCAAGAGGCGGGAATACATCTCCTGACTGGTTGTAGCTTCCCCTTGCAGGCACTATGGTAGTAAGTGGAGAAGGTGTGTGCTTCCAAGTGCAGCGCTAGTGCATCCAGGATTCCAAGGTCATGGCAGGACTTCTAGTTAAAGACCATGCTCAGAGACTGCTGCAGAGCCAGTATCAGGGCTCCCAATATAAGGCAGAGGCCTGGGACTATCTTGCCCATGACCTCACCAGTGCCACTGGTATACCCCAAACTGGTGAGCAGGTCAGGCACCACTATGCCGACCTGAAGTGGCATAAGGGGGACCTCTTGGTGGAGTGGGTCCAGGAGGCTAGAGTGGCAGGGGATGTTCCAGTTGAATGTTTGTGTGTAATAATTGCCAGCTCAGGATTATCATGGATAGGTATGGCTAATATATTCCTCTTATGTCCCCCACAGCTGCAATGGAGCGGGCCATGAACCAGGAGGCCCACATCAGTTGCCTGGCAAGGTTGCAACACAAGGCAGGTCAGTAATACTCATGCATTTACTGTCATAGGAAATAAAAATAAAAGTAGTAGTAAATTAATTGCTTGTATAAAACCTGTATTGTTCAAGGCAAGTACTGCATATACTAGAGAATATGGCAGGAAGAGTCTCTTATTGTTTGTAAGTCAATAAAAGTGTAATAGCCTGACAAAACAGGTCTAAATGCTGGACTGCATGTGTCTATCCTGGTATCATACGGTAATGTAGATATGCAATCATGTAATAGTACTGTAGCATTAAGCACTGTTACCCATACTGTGCACCATAAATTGAATGTGTATGAATGCCTGCATATGACAGGTGTAATCCCCAGAGGTCATTTAGTACAACTGAGAGACACATAGACAGTAAACAGGGAAAATGCAGACAACAAAAGTCAAATAGCACATGCAACTGAGATGTGAGCTGTTGCTTTTTTAGCACACACAGCCACGGTTCGAATCTTGCCAGTGGTAGTAGTCTGCATACAGAATCATACCACACAACTGTACAGATGTGTCCAGAATGTCTAGTAAAGGGGCCCATATCTGTTGCCTATCAACCTGTCCTCCTGGGAAATTAGTGGGACAATCCCAGACATATAGGCAGCAAACAGGGAATATAACTGATTGACACACAGCAAAGAGAACAAAGCTGGCACACTAGCAACTCCCCAATACCTTATGTGACTAAGAAGCCACATATGTCCCATTTACACCCCAACTTGTCAAGCTGTGGTCAGAGTGAGATGTATGTGCATAATAGTAATATGGAATCTGGCACTGTGTGTGTGGGAACATTAAGGGAGTGCTAATAAACATTCCTCCCACAGGTCTGCAGATACCAATACTGTGCCCAGAAATACAGGAATGATATGCAATTGCTCTGAATAATGATGTATTACAGATCACTGTCACCCACACTGTCCAACAAAATGTAACTGTCTAGGAAATCTGTATATGAGTGTTGTAATACAAGGTCAGAATGCAAAAGCACAGGGGATTAATAAGACAGAAAGCAGATAGGAGACATACAGCAATATATATATATATATATATATATATATATATATATATATATATATATATATATATATATATATATATATATATATATATAAAAGACACAACTGTGATGGACAGTGTTTAAGTTGTAGCAGACACAGCCATGGTCTGAAACCTGGGAGTGGAATTAGGCTGCATACAGATTCTTACCCCACAACTGTACAGATGAGGCCAGAATGTCCAGTATATGTGTCCATATCTGCTGCCTGTCCTCCTGTCCTCCTGGTACATCTGTGGGATGATCCCAGATGTTTTTCCAGCAAATAGGGAATGCATGTGATTGTCAAACATGGTGAGAACACAAGTGTCACTGTAGCAACCCCCAAACCTGTTAAGAGAGTAATATTTCAAGTACGTCCTATCTACACTCAAACTCCCATGTTGTCAAGCTGTGACCAGAGTGTGTACAGTAACAGAGTGAGAGGTATGTGCATAATACTAATGTGTAATCTGGAACTTTGTGTGGCAAAAGTCAGGTAGTGCTAACAAACATTGTTCCCACAGGTACGTTGGATACAAACACTGTGGTGAGAAATACAGACCATTATATCCGGTACTGGTACTGTTCACTCTGGTATTGTAAGGAATAGTGAGTGTTGCAGTTTTTCTGAATAATAAAGTCTCACTAGTCACTGTCACCCACACTGTGCTACATAATATAACTGTGTAGGAAAGCATGTACATGTGTGTGCGTCAGGTCACTAAAGATGGAAGAGGCCAATATTCTAAATATGTCCCGGCCCATCAGCATGTGGTCAACACATGGCCAGAGTCTGTGCAGAAAGAGTTGACTAGCTATGTGCAAAACAACATCCCAGAATCTGGGAGTATGTGTACAAACAGTTAGTGTTAACAAACATTCCCTAAACAGGTATACCAGGTAAGAGGTGTATATTGCAGGTAAAACCAGATCATGTGTAATGATGATGACAGCCATATCACTGTCCAAACTAAGGCTATAGGGTAGTGTAGTAAGACTTGTAAGGTACAGATAATAGCACTGACTAGGAAAGTAATATGGACTACAGGAATATACTAGTTGCTAATTGACATCTCCCCCCCCCACAATATCTCCAACAATAATCAACATACTCACCCCAACTGATATGTAATGACCCAAAGAACAGAAAGACACTGCAAACCAAGTAACTGTGTAACAACTAAATCAGCTTCAGCCCAACAGCAAATTATGAGACTCCACAAGTTGTTTTAGCGCTTTCATTCACGTTTAATCTTCTGTGAACTTCCTCAGAAACAACTTCACCATCCATACACCTGTTTAAATACTATTTCAATCACAAATTAATTTACATACATAATGAATAGCAATGATTAGGATTTAAAGACATACTTTAAGAAAAAATTACTGAAAAAATATGTAATATATGTAAACTCTTTAAAACAGCCTAAATAGATGCTTCATAAATATATATTTATTACTTATGTAACTGTGTCATTTAAATTTGTAATTTTATAATAAAATTTATGAATTCATTTCCAGGAAACATCTCATATTTATAGTTTCATTGAGACCTGGAAATTTGTCAGCTCCTAGAAATATTTGCCAAAAAGACTCTTTACATTCCAATAAAAGTTTAAAATTTCCACCAAATGTTACACTATTTACACTATCTAAAACAGCAAATGTAAACTTTTTAAATTCATTACAGCTGATAGAATGCCTTGCTAATGCATTATTTGTATCTTTTTTCTTAATAGCCAAAACATGTTCACTAATTCTAATTTTCAAAGTTCTTGTAGTCATTCCCACATAATAACTTGGACATGTTTGGCACTGGGCTAAATAAACAACCATAGTACTGTGACATGTAAAGTATTGTTTTAACCAATGTGTTGTTCAGAATGCTTAAAATATACAAAAGATGAATTGATGATGTATCTACACTGTTTACAACAGTGACAAGAAAAGGTGCCTTTAGTTTGTATGACACCTGTTCTGCTTGTAGTACATCTGTTTTCCTTTTTCTCAAGTATACTTTTTAAGTTAACAACTTTTTTGAAAGTGAACATTGGTTTGATGCCTAGAATGTTCACTAAATCTTGGTTGCCCAAGATAATCTTCCAGTTATTAACAATGATGTCTTTAATTAGCCACATCTCATTACTAATAGGTAGCAAAAAGGAACCAGTAAATTCCTTATTGTTCTTAGTTGTTACTTCTGTGACCAATGACCCTACTGTTAAAATAGGTCTTGCTGTAGTCTGACGAAGAAGTATTACTTCTCTTTCTATTGTTTTTAACCATGCCAACTTGTAACCTCTATTGACAAAAAATCCCCTTAGGTTATTTATTTCACTTAAAAAGATGTCATTATCAGATGTCAACCTGCTTAGACGAATGTATTGACCCTTTATGACTCCTTTCTTCATGTGGTAAGGGTGTATACTATTTTTATGTAAGTACTGATTTGCAAATGTAGATTTTCTATATATGGTACTTGAAAATTTTTTAAGTTCATTGTCATAACTTAAGTGTAAATCTAGAAAATTGATGTTAGTTCCAAATTCACTAACAGTGAATGTTAAACAATTTGTAGTATTGTTCAAATAATGAACAAAATCATAAAATTCCTGTAAGGTACCATTCCATAGAAAAAACAGATCATCTATATATCTAGTATAAAAGATGATCTTGTCTTTATAAATAGAATTTACCAAAAAAGTATTCTCCCATTGTGCCATAGTCAGATTTGCGTAGGCCGGAGCTACCCTTGCCCCCATTGCCACACCAGAAACTTGCCTATAAAATTTGTCATTGAATTTGAAAAAGTTGTTTTGTAGTACACATTCCATGAGACTACAAATGGTGTTGACCTTAGTACTACTTAAACTTGTGTTAGCAACCAAATATTGTCTTAAGTGTTCAATTCCAAATTCATGATCAATACAAGTGTACAAAGATTGTACATCCAGTGAAGCTAAAAAGAATTCAGATGTCAAAGGTTGTAATTCTCTAAGCTGTTCCAATAAATGCCAAGAATCTTTTAAATAATATTTAGAACATTGTACTATTGGATTCAAAGTGTAGTCTAACCAAATAGAGATATTTTCTGTCTTATATTTGGGGGCTGAGATAATTGGCCTGAAAGGGGGATCAACCAAGTTTTTTTGTAATTTTGGGATACCAAACATGTTTCCCATCTTAGGAAATTCAACTAATAGGAAACTATATGTTGCATAATCTATTTCATCTTGACTAAACATGTCAAATAAAGTAGTATCTAATCTTAAAAAACTTTTTTGTATCAATTTAGTATCTACTTCTTGATAGACATGTTTGTCCATTAACAAAGCTTCCATTGAGTTTATATATTGTGAATTTTCCATGATTACTATTTTGCCCCCCTTATCAGCATTCATAATTCTTATATCCATGTTGTCTTTTAAATCTTTTAGAGCCGTTAACTCTGGCTCACTTTGGTTCTGAAACAAGCTAGAAGTATTAATGTTCCTCATGGCTTCCTCACATATATTTTGAAAAACTTGAAGTGTGCCCACTAGTGGTGGATTAAAGGTACTAGCTTTCTTAGGACCTTCTTGTGTAGAAATTGTTGTAATATCTTTCATAATGTATTTAAGATTTAATTTCCTAAGTGTTAATCTGAAATCTATTATGGTTTTTGTCTTATTGAAATGATTAGAGGGAATAAAAGACAAACCTTTCTGTAAGAGACAGATAGTCTCTTCAGAAATTTCCATGCTTGACAAATTGTGTATCTGTATTTCATATTGGTTTAAAGAAACTGTCCCTACCATCTCTTTCTGTTTCTCAGCCTGCCCTTGGGTTTGTTCTGAACCACTTTGGTCCAAGTTGGCCCACGTTTGTTCCCCTGTTTGTCGACTAAAAAAGGACCTCCATTAGATCCACTATCACCACAGTTGTTATCCGTATTTGTATTGTTGTTAGAAACTGTGTGACTGTCATTGTTAGATACACTAGTAACCTGACCGTTACTGTCACAGTTATTACAGTTATCTAAAATAGGGGCTTCGATATTATTTGCCCCACCATTGTTGCTCAACCTATTGTTAGAACCAGACACATGTCTTTTATCATTTGAATCAACAGTGTGCTTATTTCTATAGTTAGTGTCATGTGTGTGATCTGCGTCAACATTTGATCCCAAAACATAAGCGTTTTTATTAGCGTATGCTGTAATGTCCCTTTTTAATTTCTTTTGCTTTCTTAAAATGGTCGCCGCTCTCTGCCTGTCTGCTCTAGCAGTGATGCTAGAGTACAAACTCGTAAAAGTAGAAAAACAAGCAAAGTTCTTTATTTTAGAGTCTAAATCAGTCATTTGTTGTTTTAAAACTTGTAGCTGCTTTGTGTAATGATTTATCAAAGTCGTCATTAGTCTTATTCCAAAGTCGTTGGATAAACCAGTCAGTTCTTCGTACAAATTGTCCCCAAACACTACACAGTTTGGAAATTTGCTGTAGCGAAGACCTTGTGGGACACACTTGTGTTTAACACACTCAGCAAGATAACAAATTTCCAAGTCCAGGTTTACGTGTTTAAAAGTTAATTTCTCAAGCTCGTAGATGTTTTGTTTACAGCTTTTTTGATTCTGAAAATCAGAATCAGCTATATTACTTACTTCATCGGCAATTTCAATGTCCTGGATGTTTTCAAAAGGGTTTTCTGTGTCTTTTGCGATATATTCCACCACACTACTCGGACCCACGAAAGGAACGTCTTGCGACTTACTGGCACTTCCGTTATCCTGTGTGCTGGCCAAATAACCACGATTACGAGTGTTCGCATTTTGACTTCCCTCACCAAGTAAAAAAGTACCTGGTTTGGAAGCGTTTTCAATACCCTTTTGAATCACTGTAGTAATAACACTTGTTAGCTGCTCAGAAAATTGCATAAATCCTTCAGAAACTGGATAGGTGGATAAATCCATCAACGGGTCTTGTGACATAATTCTAGCCAAAGGTAAAAAGCTGAAAACGTACAGAAAGCTCCAAAGAACAGAAAAACACTGCAAACCAAGTAACTGTGTAACAACGAAATCAGCTTCAGCCCAACAGCAAATTATGAGACTCCACAAGTTGTTTTAGCGCTTTCATTCACGTTTAATCTTCTGTGAACTTCCTCAGAAACAACTTCACCATCCATACACCTGTTTAAATACTATTTCAATCACAAATTAATTTACATACATAATGAATAGCAATGATTAGGATTTAAAGACATACTTTAAGAAAAAATTACTGAAAAAATATGTAATATATGTAAACTCTTTAAAACAGCCTAAATAGATGCTTCATAAATATATATTTATTACTTATGTAACTGTGTCATTTAAATTTGTAATTTTATAATAAAATTTATGAATTCATTTCCAGGAAACATCTCATATTTATAGTTTCACTGAGACCTGGAAATTTGTCAGCTCCTAGAAATATTTGCCAAAAAGACTCTTTACATTCCAATAAAAGTTTAAAATTTCCACCAAATGTTACACTATTAACACTATCTAAAACAGCAAATGTAAACTTTTTAAATTCATTACAGCTGATAGAATGCCTTGCTAATGCATTATTTGTATCTTTTTTCTTAATAGCCAAAACATGTTCACTAATTCTAATTTTCAAAGTTCTTGTAGTCATTCCCACATAATAACTTGGACATGTTTGGCACTGGGCTAAATAAACAACCATAGTACTGTGACATGTAAAGTATTGTTTTAACCAATGTGTTGTTCGTAAATGCTTAAAAAAGGAAAACAGATGTACTACAAGCAGAACGGGTGTCATACAAACTAAAGGCACCTTTTCTTGTCACTGTTGTAAACAGTGTAGATACATCATCAATTCATCTTTTGTATATTTTGCCAGTAAGTCGCAAGACGTTCCTTTCGTGGGTCCGAGTAGTGTGGTGGAATATTTCGCAAAAGACACAGAAAACCCTTTTGAAAACATCCAGGACATTGAAATTGCCGATGAAGTAAGTAATATAGCTGATTCTGATTTTCAGAATCAAAAAAGCTGTAAACAAAACATCTACGAGCTCGAGAGATTAACTTTTAAACACGTAAACCTGGACTTGGAAATTTGTTATCTTGCTGAGTGTGTTAAACGCAAGTGTGTCCCACAAGGTCTTCGCTACAGCAAATTTCCAAACTGTGTAGTGTTTGGGGACAATTTGTACGAAGAACTGACTGGTTTATTCAACGACTTTGGAATAAGACTAATGACGGCTTTGATAAATCATTACACAAAGCAGCTACAAGTTTTAAAACAACAAATGACTGATTTAGACTCTAAAATAAAGAACTTTGCTTGTTTTTCTACTTTTACGAGTTTGTACTCTAGCATCACTGCTAGAGCAGACAGGCAGAGAGCGACGACCATTTTAAGAAAGCAAAAGAAATTAAAAAGGGACAAAGTTGGCATGGTTAAAAACAATAGAAAGAGAAGTAATACTTCTTCGTGAGACTACAGCAAGGCCTATTTTAACAGTAGGGTCATTGGTCACAGAAGTAACAACTAAGAACAATAAGGAATTTACTGGTTCCTTTTTGCTACCTATTAGTAATGAGATGTGGCTAATTAAAGACATCATTGTTAATAACTGGAAGATTATCTTGGGCAACCAAGATTTAGTGAACATTCTAGGCATCAAACCAATGTTCACTTTCAAAAAAGTTGTTAACTTAAAAAGTATACTTGAGAAAAAGGAAAACAGATGTACTACAAGCAGAATGGGTGTCATACAAACTAAAGGCACCTTTTCTTGTCACTGTTGTAAACAGTGTAGATACATCATCAATTCATCTTTTGCATATTTTAAGCATTTACGAACAACACATTGGTTAAAACAATACTTTACATGTCACAGTACTATGGTTGTTTATTTAGCCCAGTGCCAAACATGTCCAAGTTATTATGTGGGAATGACTACAAGAACTTTGAAAATTAGAATTAGTGAACATGTTTTGGCTATTAAGAAAAACGATACAAATAATGCATTAGCAAGGCATTCTATCAGCTGTAATGAATTTAAAAAGTTTACATTTGCTGTTTTAGATAGTGTAAATAGTGTAACATTTGGTGGAAATTTTAAACTTTTATTGGAATGTAAAGAGTCTTTTTGGCAAATATTTCTAGGAGCTGACAAATTTCCAGGTCTCAATGAAACTATAAATATGAGATGTTTCCTGGAAATGAATTCATAAATTTTATTATAAAATTACAAATTTAAATGACACAGTTACATAAGTAATAAATATATATTTATGAAGCATCTATTTAGGCTGTTTTAAAGAGTTTACATATATTACATATTTTTTCAGTAATTTTTTCTTAAAGTATGTCTTTAAATCCTAATCATTGCTATTCATTATGTATGTAAATTAATTTGTGATTGAAATATTATTTAAACAGGTGTATGGATGGTGAAGTTGTTTCTGAGGAAGTTCACAGAAGATTAAACGTGAATGAAAGCGCTAAAACAACTTGTGGAGTCTCATAATTTGCTGTTGGGCTGAAGCTGATTTCGTTGTTACACAGTTGCTTGATATGTAATGACACCTATGTTCTGATAATGTCCAATTGTTTGATAAATATTTTGATGGTTCCCATGCATGTGCTATATTGAATTATTCCAACACTGGTGGCATGGTTCCATCAATGTACCTGCATGCTGTTCTTATTACCACTGTGGTCCCATATATGCATGTGTTTTGTTGGCAATGCAACTATTCCATATTTGGTGTCTGGGTTAATGGGAACATCTATGCATGCTGTTATACCTAATCCTGGAATGTGTTGACTATTACTAACCTACAAATAATGAAATCTAACACTAAAGCACGCTTAGGAAGGCCGATCCCAGCAGACCCACCTGTCCTACCTCAGCTGGCCATAGCACCAGGCACCAGCATGTCTGGGGCCCAACCCAGGACCTCCCTGTCCACTGGTCCTGCACCACCTTAGGGTGGAACCACCTCTAGGGATGGGGCTCACCACCCCCGTGGGAGTGGGCATAAACAAGCACCTGTCACCCATCACCAGGTCGAGGTTGTGGTGCATAGAGAGCTCAACCAGCAGTTTGGTGATCTTCCACGCCAGCTCAAGGGCCGCGTGTCACGATTCGAGAGTCAGCCTGGCTCTGTGATTCAGCTCCCAGCGCAGCCACCTTTGGGACTGTGAAGGTGCAGTGGTAACTGCTCATGGGTTGGGAACTCAGTCCCACTGTTACCACTAGGGGGCTTGTGAGCTTCCGATATCCCAACACCCCTCCTCATCAAGGTGTTTACCCCTCACATGTGTCATATACCACCCCTGTATGCATCTTGTTTGTCTTGTCTGTTAACCTACCCAACCTACCTTCCCAAATATACCTACTACCCCTCCCCAACATCCCACTCTCACCTGAAAGAAAAAAAAGGGCAATCTGTTCCCAGGAAAAAATCTCACCCAATACATAGCTGTCCGTTTTGCACACATGTCCACTGGACACATGTAATCTGGTCTAGCTGGCATCATAACTTATTATTGTTGTCCTCACCCCTCTCCCAGGGGTATGTGTGTCCAATTCTACCTCCAAATTCAGTTTATTTGCACAGCTGTTGCTGTAGAAGAAATGGACAGCTATGGACCTTCCCTACACACTTCCTGCACATACCTAGCTATTTCCCCTACTGTCTTTCCATCTGTGTGCCCCTTTTTTCACCACTTTCCTATCAACCCCTTTTTCTTTTCTTTTACAGAAATTAGGTTGGGGGTAAGCAGGAGTACGCACTTTTAAGAAGCAGTAAGCAGGTTTAAGCCTGTTTGCATGGGGGTAAGCAATGCCTATACAGGTTAATCAATTCAGAAGCTAACAGAGTATAAGAAACTGTAACCGGACGTTAGCAGTGCTTACCTCTGAGCAAACTCGCACAAACCTGCTTACAACTGCTTTAAAGTGCCTTAATCACTCTGTATCCAATGGTACGTGTTCTGCCCAGCAACAAAATAAACAGCCTCTGCAAGGCTCATACCCAGAACCCTGCACAACATAAACAAAGTGCTTTACCACTAAGCCATGCCAGATATACATAGCTCTGATGTTTTCAAAAACATGTCATCCAGCCCAGTCATGCAGCAGTACAGAGGATGTAGTTCAACATTTAGATGTGTGTGTGTGTGTGTGTGTGTGTGTGTGTGTGTGTGTGTGTGTGTGTAAATATATTAATATCTAAACAGATACAAGATATATATATATATATATATATATATATATATATATATATATATATATATACATATATAGAAATATATATGAACATATATACATGCAAATGCCTACATCAGCATATATATATGTCTACATATACACAGCAGGTTACATATATGTAAGCAGATATATATGGACATAGTTATATATGGACATAGTTATATATATGTAAGCAGATATATATATATATATATATATATATATATATATATATATATATATATATGGAGAGAGAGAGAGATATATATGGCCATGCATCTGTAGATAACAATGGTAGATTAACTAAAACGTATATGATCACATGCACCGTTAATGGGGTTGAGAGACCCCAAACAATATACATCTTGTATGAATAGGTGTACCCCCCACAGCCAAACACGTCCGCCCTGCAATACGCAGCCAAGTGTTGCAGATCCCATAACCAGGACCTGACACGACATGGGCACAAGATGTTAACAGTACTACATCCCACCTGTATGATGTCAGGCTGGTATTGATAACATGTCATGCAGTACAGTCTGGCTCCTATAAGAAATGTAAAATGTGGAATCCCCAGAATACATATACACAGACACATATATGCAGATACAGATATACATATATATATATATATATATATATATATATATATATATATATATATATATATATATATAGATATATATATATACACATACATGTGACTGCACATACACACGCAGAGATATATACAGTAAGATACATATGTTGAAGGTGCACACAAAATGAAATAGCCACTATGCCTACAGCTGACACCTTAACAACTGGACACGGTATGGGCCACCCATACAAATGGCAATCGTTGCCTGCAACATATACCCACAGAGAGGTCATAGGATAAAACAACACACACAGGTTTGAAGAAATGGAAAACCTTTATTTGTGTACTATTACAGTTTAATATGACATGTACTATAGCTGTTCAGACACTGACATCCATATAAATAGAGTAATGCAATTCTGAAACAGTTATACTAATACAGTAGTCTGGAAATGTTAATAAATGTTGCTGTCCAGGCCAAGCTCTTCACACTGTACAATAGTAAAGACAGACTGGGCCACAGGATTCCAAACAATCAACAGTAAGTAATGCAGGTGTATAGTTCAGCAGCCTCTATCTACACTCTGTACAAAATCACTAGGTGGTAAAGACTTCGGTTGACCAAATGGGATGTAACTCTTGCATAACAAGGCATAACTGACACCATCACAATCACACTGACAAACAAAACAGTCTGTATGGCAGGAGGCAGTAGGCCTGAATTAACCCAATTTATGTAAGTAATGTAAATATAGATGAATTGCATGGTACTGTACATCCAGATACCTTAAGGCAGCTCACCACTGATACCCCCACATTTTGTAACAGCCTAGGTTATTTTTGGTGCATCCCACCCATAGACTCAATAATACATGGCAATATACCACTGTTACATACACTGGCCTCTGGAGTGCATAAGGGCACACATGTATAGTGTAGGTGAAGCCCACACATATATGGCCCCAGCCCCACTGTATGTGTGGTGGATACAACAGCAGTGGACTGATGGCAGCAATGACAGCATAATATACTCACAGCCCACTACAGACCAAACCCTGACAGCATATCTTATGTGCAAAGCTTGGTATGTAGGTGGAGGACAGAGGCTGAAACACAGGCCCATATGTGGAAAACTGATACCATACAGTAAGCAAGTCTCTGCAACCTACCCTTAGTCAGGGAATTGAGGTTAGAAACATAAATGGATGTAGCCATGTACTGATAGCACTCAACACACACACTGCCAGTGAAATATCTGACATAGGTCATGCATGGTCGACATATAAAACATGATAGGCACACCTCTGGTCATCAAGAGGATAGGCCTACAGTTGAGAGCTATGCATACAGACTGCATTCTAAGGTAAACTAATATGTACACACACACCCTGTAACACCAGTACTATACAACGCATAACACAACTCTACTCACAATCTGTCTGTAGTTCTGGAACCTCTTACAAATATGTAGCTGGCCTGAGTGTGCCAGTTCTCCTGTAAGAGGTATTGCTACCTGCTGTCTGTAACACTGATGCCCACACACAGGAAGGATGTCCATCACACAGGAAAGGTAAAGGGACCACACTCACATGATGTAGGGATTTATAGTAGGAGGCTGCCATGACAGTGGTAATTGGAAGTACTACACAGCAAGCTGCATGCAGTTAGCAAGTGGAGGACACTGACTGGTGCAGAGGCCATCACCTGATCATGTGCATCACCTACTAAAGCCAGGCTGCAATCTATTCAAAGCAGCTCAATCCATTTACTGAAGAGATAGAGAGAGGGATAGAGAGAGAGAGAGAGAGAGAGAGAGAGAGAGAGAGAAAAGAAAGACAAATCTCTGCAAAATTAAAGCCTACGTCAAAGACATTTAGCCAGCTGTCATTCAACAAGACATCATTCCCACAACAGGTATGTGAAGTATATATACATGTAATAGAATGTAGTATCTGGTCCATCATAATGGGATAGATAATGTGGAATGATTTACATGTGCCATCAGGTGTTGTTGTGATGTTGTTCAACTGAACAACTGCTATGGAAAATAATGCCTGTCCCTGTGGGGAGTGGGCTATAGCCGTCAACTGTGCAGGTCAGCAATGACAAACACGATGCAAGCCATCATAGTGTGTGTTGTATAATGGGAAGTATGTATATTATGTGGCCAATAGCTGGTGTTGGAAGTAATGCCATTATGATGGACATGTGGGAGCCATGGCCCACCACTGGCAGGATACTCAGGTGAATCTGTAATGTAGCATGCCGGAATGCCATAGGTGTGTAATATGGTTATCTGCAATCGGGTCCTACATATACTCCCCGATGTCAGGCCATGTCCATATGTGACACCTGTCTGTGTTGTAGTACACTGGCAAATGCAGATGGCCCATGCTGGTATACCCCTGCCAGGAGCAGTGACTGCTGTAGTACACACAACAAGAGTTGCAATAAACTGTCATGATAAGGGTGTGCACACATATGCCCACATGGTATTTATGCATTGTGGTCAGCAGCCACACACCTAACACAATCTGTAGACACTGCATGTAAAAGTACAGGACATATGTCACATATCGGGCTTGAGTATTGCTAAGATATGCAGTGATGTGGTCCCATGGCATATCAAGGATGTGTGTGTAAAATCAATAAAGGTGTGTACAACTCCCATAGCCATGGTATGCTTTGATGGTTGTCAGTGTAAGAGTATTGCAGTGGTCATACATAGTCTGTTGATGTTGACAGCTGTAAATCAGGCATCAGGCATTCACCAATGACAACTGTTCACCTATCATCCCAGGTATGTGTTGCTGAAAAACATAGGGCTGTGAGAAGTAAAGCTGACATAACTGATACAGTACTAAACATTCCGCAATGGGTTGTTCACCTGTGAGTTGTGGTGCACAGTTCATGGGAGGGTGCAGAACAGGTACACAGCAATATTGTGTACATGGGTGCAGTGGTATCCAGGGGAAGGGGCATCCACCTAGTGACACAGCACATGCATCACACACATGTATGCTCTTGCTAGCATGGACTGACTATAGCTGAACTGTATGGTGTTCTGTACCATATGTTCTGCATGTTGGCAGGTGGGTAATAGGAGGACTGTGTGTACTATCATTGTGCAACCTCACGTGTGTGTGTGTGTGTGTGTGTGTGTGTGTGTGTGTGTGTGTGTGTGTGTGTGTGTGTGTGTGTGTGTGCATCCTGGTGGTTAGTTAGGTTGCCTGCAGGGTTACTCTGGTGATGTGGAGGGAGGTAGATGCATGTAGGATGTGTGTGTGCATGTGTGTGTTTGTGTGTGTGTGGCCATGTACACACATGTGTTATTGTGGGGTGTTCAGATGGCTCTACCTCCCTTTGGGACCATGCAGTACATGGACATGGAATGCCTCATTACACACCAGGAATACCTGTCATGTGTGTAATCATAGGACAGCACATAGTATAATATGGTATGTAGCATGGAACATGCATCCAGAGGGAAGGTAGACACCAGGTACACACTTAATATCACAGTCAGCAGAGAGGTCACCTACAAACTATGTGTGCAGCTCTACAGATGCATTGGGAAAGTACTAATCAACACCAGGAGTGTATCCAAATATTATAGTTGTCACATGATAGGCTGAAGGAGCAGCATATCTGGCATGTACTGAGCATTACATATGCATGACACACCAGTGTGAGATATTATGGATATAGTAGTCCACGCATATAGGGACAATGCACATCATTTCCAGGCATACAGAGGGGTGCATACTGAATAACAGCAGTGAGGCTAAGTAAATCAACTACACACAGTTCAGGCAGGTAAAGTAGAAACAGGCCTTGTGTTGTGGTCACTTGTGTGGGCATTTAAAGGACTGTGATGTTAATGAGTGGTATCAATGTGTGTATGTTAACAAGTGTGATGCAGGATGGTGTAACACATGGACATATACTTGGGACTGTTTGTAAAGCCATGGACAGGTAGGTATTATGGAGGTGTGTGTGTTTGTGTGTGTGTGTGTGTGTGTGTGTGTGTGTGTGTGTGTGTGTGTGTGTGTGTGGGTGTATGGGTGTATGGGTGTGTGTGTGTGTGTGTGTGTGTGTGTGTGTGTGTGTGTGTGTGTGTGTGTGTGTGTGTGTGTGTGTGTGTGTGTGTGTACTGTTAGGCATTTCTGTACAGGTTTTAAAGTGCATTTATTTTTTCCCCCACAGGTGGTGAGGTGGGTCAGGATCACTCCTGAATGCAATCTGATGTTGGTGGCCATACAGACACCAAAGATGATGATAATAATGTTGAAGCACAGGTGGGGTTGTCGGGGGCCGACACTGTGCCAAAATTTGACATCCCCCCTTTAGCCACCCCACCCCCCTGCGCACATTTTCAGTGATTATATGCACCTCATCATGAGTGGCCATAGTGGAGGGACAGCAGGCATTCGGTGGCAGTGCACAGAAAAGTGTGGTAACCATGCCTACTGTGTCTGGTTGAAGCAGGCATAGCTGGATGTCCAGCAGGCCACCACATAGGCAGATGTCCTAGGGTGCTCGTGGTAGGGCTGCTGGACATCATGCCACTGGCAGAGGTAACATAGCTGGTACCAGCAGAAGCATGTTTCAGGCTGTCATGGCGACGCAGGCATGTATAGAACATTATCCCAGACAGGGCCTGAAGCTGCAGAGGGCTGCTCTCACATCTTCAAATGACAATGCCCGTGAACTGGCTGGTGCCATCCATGGATTAACTGAGTTCATGGATAGATGGTCTGGTGAGATGATGGCCCTCACTGACCATAGTCTATCCATGTTTGAATGTGTACTGGGAATGCGGCGACGGACGCTTGGATGTAGGCCAGCAATGCCAACAGCTGGTAGTCAACATGGATGTGCCAGGACACCAAGGGGCTCCCATAGTGGCAGTATCAGCCCCAGCAGTGTTGGGGGTATGCTGTCAACAGCACACCAAAGCAGGCCATGTGAATGTGGTCCTGACTACTCCCAGGAGCGACCTGGTGCCAGCGGACAAATGCCATCAGCAGGTGAGAGTAGCACATTGAGGCCTGTACCTGGATGTGCCCGCAGAACCCCTGGCAGGCACAGCCCATGTGTCCATGGCTAGAGGCAGTGAACTGCACACCCTGCCAGGTATGGTCTACAGCTGTCCATAAACACCTATGTTGGACAGCCATATAGCAGAACTGTGTGCATGCATACCCACACACTATGCAAACACACCTAGGGCAACCCCATACCTACACACACCACATCACCTTACCCAGCTCCCCACAGTACACCCCTCATCCACACACATGGTGTCAAATGTATGGCCCACCCTCGGCCTCTGGCAAACCAACACCACACCCTGTGCATATGATGATACCTGTGCCCCATCCCTGTCATCCATACCATCAGTGCAGGGACAGGCTGATATGGTTCTGATGCACATGGTGACTGTACAACAGTGTACCACAGTACTGCAGTGTAACATGTTGTAGGGAGTAGAGTGTGAGGCATATTTGGCAGATAGTGTAGCCATCCAGCAATGATGCCTTATAGCTGTTAGTAGCACTGGTTGGTTGTGGTTTCTATAATGTTATCCATTTTTGTTGTAGGTGTACATGTGTCGGCACTAGGATGCCTTGTGCAGATGATACTACCTGTGCCACATCCCCTGTCATCCATACCATCAATGCAGGGACAGGCTGATAGGGTACTGATGCACACAGAGACTGTACAACAGTGTACCACAGTACTGCAGTGTAACATCTTGTAGGGAGTAGAGTGTGAGGCATATTTTGCAGGTAGTGTAGCCGTCCAGCAACGAAGCATTATATCTATTAGTAACACTGGTTGATTGCAGTCCCTATAATGTTATCCATTTGTGTTGTAGGTGCACATGTGTCAGCACGAGGATGGTCTGCAGTCGTATTCCACAACGGGGTATGTCACTGTGCTGACACCATGGCTGTGACATATCTGGAGTACAGTCGAACACATTTCACAAGTTACTAAACCAGTTATTGCCTGTGCCACATGGACAGGTGGCCCACTGAGGCATGTATACCCTGCAACCTGATGTAGACCCATCCACCTGCACACACACTGTTACTTGCCAACACTGGGTCTAGATCCCTACCTTGCTATGTCGTGATACTGACGTGTGTGGCTTACATTGCACAAACCGCACAGTGTTTAGAGTGAGGTGTGTCCCAGGTTACTTGGTACATACAGAACATTCCCCGACATGTACAGTTTGCTAATGGGGGATGTAATGGGTGTATTTGGATGATACATAGTGTGACATACCATCATATACACATTTACAGACACAGAACAGCCAGACACACATCTGAGATACCAGGGCCTATCGCTGCTAACTAACATGACCGTGTCTCCAATGTGTTATAGGTAGGCTGCACACATCACATGCATAACTGGCATGGATTGTGGAAACAGTTCCCTGTATGATTGATGGTGACAGTGGTAACCATAAAGTGGTACATGGGACATATACCTGGTGTACCTTGGTGTAATAACAGTGTACACATCCCCCACATCCCACACTGGATATAGTATTCTCTGAAACCCATGATGACACTATGCCATACCCACCATCACACATTGGCTGTGACTGCGATACAACGCATAGTATACCCTAACATTGGTACTACAGGGATATGCATCTCATGCACATGCCACATGCGTAGAAAGGCATCAATCAAGTGTAGGTTGCCTGTGCATATCCCAGCTGGAAACCAGCCATCTGCACATCTGTACATGGACTTACAGTCATCAGCTTGGCAGGTAGTTATGCAGTATCATGAGTGCAGGGTATACACTGTGACACAGTTCACACACTAGGTTTACAAAAGGGAGGCTTCAGTGTCTAGGTGTGCTTGTTGTCAGTACTATATTAAACACTCTGTTCTTGCCTTGGTTAGCACTGTCAACAGTAGTATTGCCATGATACACTACATGCCAGTGAGACAGCACATACCCTGGGTTACTACACCTGTATGTAACACATTCACATGGATAACAGTGCTGTACAGGCCTCATATATGTCTGTGTCCCACACATGACACTCACACCCCTTGCTACTGTAATGTCAGCACATAGGTGCATGTATTCCTTAAAAAAATTATTTTCAATTAAAACGAAATTTGCATAATATTTTTAAATATCATTTTAAACAACTATATACAATATTTACAATACCCCGACTTTCAATTATATACACTGTATGTTATTAAATATAGAATTAACAGATCAGTTATCAGAGATACAATATTTATTATTGCAGTGTCCAACAAAGATATAACTTTCTTCCAAGGATTATTTACCAATGGTCTGGGATAGATTTGTAGTTCCTTGATTTTTATTTCCATCAATGCAGTTGTCTTCAGTAAAGTGTAGAATTCTTCCAAAGTCGAGGGTGCATTTGAATTCCACCTTCTGCTTATGCATTTCCTAGATATAGCAAGTATTGTCCATAATAAATACATATTTGTCTTATTCAGGTAGGGACCTTCATTTACATTTAGTATAATCAATGCTTTAGTTAAAGTAAAGGATTCATTAAATAAACCTTGTAAAAAATAACTGATTCCATTCCAGTATGATTTAATGTTATTACATTCATAAAAAATATGAATCCAGTCTGCTTTATTTGAATTTTCACACCTCCAGCAAAAAACATTTGTAGTAGTACTGAACTTTTTAATTCTATCTGGTGTTAAACATGCTCTGTGTAAGTATTTCCAGTTAAATATTTTCCAGTACTGTGTGTTAGAGGTGCAATTAACTGATAGTAAGATGTTAGTTTTAATTTCTTCCTTTGACTGCAATGACTGACCTTTTGTTAAGAACTGCTAGTATGATGGTTTGGGAATTGTTTTATATGTTATTAACTCTTTATATAGATTTGAAATGGAATTTATCTTTTCACATCTATTATATATAAATTCATACAGAAAACCTATTAGATTTGGAATATCTTTAAATGAGGAATTATTAATTAATCTGCATAAAACTTGAGTGTACATTAGAATGCTTTGTAAGGTTAACCGGTCCTGTGTTGGAATATTGTAAGCAGTTTTTATCATATGTATATCTAAAACATTTAATTTATTTACACACTGAAACCAGCATAAGAATCCATTTTGTTCCCAGGAGGTTATTGTTTCCCTATATATTTTGTGAGGAAAGTTCTTAGTAATGGTAAATGGGGTTAAAAGTTCAAACCAAAGTTTTACATCTATGTTTGCATTGATAAGTTTCCTAAAGGAACTGATGTAATGATTAATCAGTGTTGTTTTAGAAGCTTTTGTTATATTATATAGGTTCATAGGTTCATAGGTAGGTACTAGGTTATCTAACCGAAAGGAATTTATAAGCCTAGCCGGAATGTCTTGGCTTTCACCACCTCCTTAGATTAGTTCCCTGTGCCTCTGTTCATTGAAGTGATCCCTGGGGTAAACTTTCTGTTTTCCATTGACTCGTCAAGGTTTCTCTTGAAGAGGGTTAGCGAGGAGCTCTGCCTAATGTAGATTTGAATCTTGTTCCAGAGCATGGGAAGTCTCTGGGACAGGAATCTATCCCTCCAGCATGTCCTATTTATTGTTGTGGTAAGGTTTTTGATCCCTGGAGCGTGTGGCTCGAGGGGATATGGTTTCCTTTAGGTGGAGCATGTCCATCAATTTTGGGTTGGACATGGCATTGTATGTCAGGCAAGATTACCTCTGAGTAGCCGGTATGCAACCGAGTACAGCTGGAGTTTCTTCAAGTTGAGCTGCATTGGGCAGCTGCTTGACGCCAGTGATCCTCTTGGTGAGGTACTTCTGTGGTCTTTCCAGTTGTTGCAGGTGTCTTGTAAGGTACATCCCAAATGGGGCATTGTACTCTATGATGGGTCTAATACGTGATACATAGAGGGGCCCAATGACTTCTTTCGATCTGGATGCAAACCCTTTTGTGATTAGGTGGGCCACATAGAAGGATTTTCTAACCACTCTGGCAATGTGATTATCAAAGGAGAGGTTACTATCTACTTGGGTCCCCAGATCCCTTATTACATCTTCCGTATTTAGGAGGCTACCACCTATGTGATAGTTTGTGGGTACTTTGTTTTTTCCAAAGGGGATGACTATGCACTTTTTGGCATTTAGCATGAGGCCATGGTTTTAACACCAGGTATCTATCTCAGTGAGACCCTTTTGGAGGATGTCTGTGTCAACTGGAGAGTCAATTATAGCTCCTAGTTTGCAGTCGTCTGTGAACTTGGTCAACCATAGTCCTCCTGTGCTTGCCTGTACCTCTGAGAAGTATATGCTGAACAAGAGGGTCCTAGGACTGAGCCCTGGGGAATGCCACTAGTAACCAGTTTAGAGTCAGACCTAGCTCCCGCAACTCTTACCGTGTGGGTTCTGCCCATGAGCCAGTTGGCAACCCATCTCATGATGAAGAGGTTTAAGTTCAGACTGGTGAGCTTGTGTATAATACCTGAGTGGGGAATGGTTCTGAAAGCCTTTGCAAGGTCTAAGTAAGCTGCGAGGACCACCTTTCCCTCATCTATAGCCTTGATAACTGTCTCAAAGAAGTCCGCCAGGTTTAGGAGGCATGATCTTCCCTTAATAAAGCCAAACTGGGTAGGGTCCAGTGTTTGG
The DNA here is from genome assembly GCF_019279795.1 of Protopterus annectens. Taxonomy (NCBI): domain Eukaryota; kingdom Metazoa; phylum Chordata; order Ceratodontiformes; family Protopteridae; genus Protopterus; species Protopterus annectens. The sequence goes on from NC_056730.1 coordinate 994,120,583, forward strand.
AATTTTCCAATGTCTCTATTAATGAGATCCATGATGATGCACTCCATAGCTTTGCAGACCAAGCTAGTCAGGCTTATAGGGCAATAGTTCCCGGGGTCTGTTGTGGCTCCACCATTGTGGAGTGGAATAACCATTGCTGTGTGCCACTCTGTGGGCATGTAGCCTGTGGAAAGGCTGAGTTTAAACAGTGTGTTTAGGTGAGGAGTTAGTTCATCTTTGAGCTCTTATAGGACGCAGCCTGGGACACTGTCTGGTTGAATTGATGCTGTGTTTTTGGCTTTGGAGAGGGCTGTTTTAACTTAAGTGTCTGTGATTTCAGGGGGCACTACATTCTTCTGGTATAGTTATGGGCCTTTTTGGTGGTGAGAGGGGATGAAGTTTGCACTGAACCTGTCTGCCAGGATGTTGGCTATATCGGTTGGTTCAGTGTATTTTGTGCCATTCTACACTAACTCTGAGCAGATCTGAGAATTGCAACTTAGATTCTTGACATAGGTAAAGAATGCCTTGTGGTTATCTTTAGAGTCCATGGCAAATTTTCTTTCGAAGCTAGCCTTGGATGATTTTATAAGGGAATGTAGTTTCTTGCTGATACTGATCAGGGATGTCTTTCCTTCTTGGGATTTTACTCTTTTCTGTACTAATTTCCTCATTCTATTATATAGCTTGTTTATGGCAGGGGTCTATCAGACTGGTTTCCTTTTCTTGGAGGAGTGAGTCTTGGTTTTGTTTGGGATAGCATGATCCATGCATTCTTGCAGGTGACCGTAGAGTGCATTAGTAAAAGATTTTGCAGGTTGGACAGTGCTATCCTTTAGCATGGGGGCTTTGAAACTTCCCACCTCAGTCTTAAGTAACGTGAAGTTTGCTTTCAAAAAGTTTTTCACGGTGGTTTCTTTGACAAGGGGTGGTGGCGGAATGTGGATATCCAGAGTGATTAGTTTATGGTCAGATCTAACCAGCGAGGGGTTGCCCTCTGGTGTTTAACACCGGTCGCCCATGTTGGTGATGACCAGGTCCAATATGTTGTCACCTCTTGTGGGGGTGTTTACCAGTTGATCCAGGGCATTTGAGTTTATTAATTCTTGGAAATGTTGGGTAAGGGAGTTTGTACTTGAGTAGTTCTCCCAGTTAATGTTTGGGTAATTGAAATCACTCAATATCTGGGTATTTGGTAGGACCATTATGTTTCCCAGTGTTTCCAGGAATGCGGAGTGGGGGTCCTGGGACATGGTAGGTGACCTGTAGCAAGCTATAATTTGAATAGCAGTTTTGCCAATTGTTAGTTGCACGTGGATGATCTCTGAAGCATCGTGCTGTGCCACTGACCTGGAGGTGTGGCTATCCTTGATGAATATGGATACTCCCCCACCTTTTGTATATAAGTCCAGGTTTTGTGGCCAAAATGTATGGTATGAGCTGTAGCCTGGTAGTACTGGGGTGCTCTCTGGAAACTTAAACCAGGTTTCTGTTACTGCACATACATCGATTTTCTCCATACTGAGGACTGCCTCGGGTGTGTGCATTTTGAGGTTTAGACTTCTGGCATTGAGTAGCATTACCCTCAGATTTTTGTTACTTGTGCTATTTATGGTGGTGGGTTTGTCTTTTGAGCATTGCCTAAAAAAGGCACTATGGGGGTGGCAAAGCCTTGGCCAGTATTCGAAAGCCTAAGGGTGATAGGTGCAAGCCATCTCTAGTGAAACAGTGTGGCTTGTCGAGCATGTCATCCCAGGCTGACAGACACTGGATCCCCTTTGAATGACACCAGATGCTTAGCCAATTGTTGAAATTGATAATTTTTTTCTCTATACCATGGTATCATTCTTGGTGAGGCCAGGATGCTACTCAGTGTCAGGGTCATACTGGCCTGGGCTATGTGATCAGAGAGCTCCTCCATGTCTCTTTTCATGTAGTCCAGGGAGGTACGGCTCAGGTCATTCACACCAACATGGACAATGACAGAGTCATATTTATACTTGTTCTGGAGTGACCTGAGTGCTTGTGTTATGTGGCCAATCCTGGCACCCAACAGGCAGCTAACAATAACCTTCTCCTTGTTCAGCCTAGTGAATGGGATGTCAGTGTGCCTGACTATAGAGTCACCTATTATTAGTGTGTTGGGTATGTTATTTTGCCTTAAGAGCTGTGATTGTGTGGCACACTGGTTTTGTGAAGTATGTGTTTCATGGTTTGTGTTGGGGGGGGGTGGAGGTTGCTTGGATGTCTGCTTTGGAGGTCTATGCTGCTTTTGCAGATTTTTATTTAGAGCATTCAAGTATGTTTTTGTGTATGTATGTGTGTTTTTTGCCAGTGCTGATTTCACAGGTCTATGTGAGACTGGTGGTGTGATGCAAGTAATTCCCTTCTACTCTTGACTGCCTGGTCCAGTCTTGGGTTGAGAGAGCTTAGCCTCCAGTTTGGCTGTACAATTGCATCTCTCGCATGTATTAGTGTTTGATGGAAGGAGGAGAGGGTTGTCTGTGTACATGAGGCAATTGTAACATTGCCTCAAAATGCCCAGATTCACCAGTTGGACCAGAGAGTACACCTGAAACTGCCCTTTGGACATGCCTGGATAGGTACAGTGAACTGTTTTACTGATTGGCTGGTAAGGTCGAATAGAGACCCTTGTTCTTCTCTACAGTATAGGGGGGTTCTAGTGATAAGATTTATTAGTGCTTGCTATGAGTTTTGAGCAAGTGTCGGTATGAGAAGTGAATGGTTTGAGTGCTTAAGTTGAAAGTTTGTTTAGTTCCAAGGGAAAAATTGAAGAGTAGACTTTGTGGAGCCGGGAATAGTTATACCCTGGCTAACCGGTGCTGCCCAGCGTGCAAAACCGCACAAATACAGGTTTTATAGCAGGGAAATGAAAGAGATAGAAATTAGCCCAAAATAGCCAATAAACTACTAATTTCTGGGCTGAAACCACTCCTCCAAGGGACAGATAGGTTGCTCAAAGCTTCCTCTCTCACAGTGAGCAGAGAAACTTCCTTTTATCCAAGTAAGGCATGGGCAAACACAGAAACTTGTAACAACGCCATGAATTCAGCACTAACCTGAGAAATGGACTATACTAGCTTAGAAAGGTGTGAAAACAAGTATATACATATATATATATATATATATATATATATATATATATATATATATATATTCATAAACTAAAGCAGATACAATCAAAAACACACTTTAAATGCACAGAAATGGCTATTACACTTGAGTGTTTAGCCTACAACAGTTAAACAGGCAATTTAAACACAAAAACAACTTTGTTAAAGTGCAAGCAGTAAAATAAGTACAATATGCCGCTGAAATAAGCTTTTTAAATCACAGAAACTCTAGAAAATCAGTGTTCTAGGTAGAATTAGCTAAAGGTAGCAAGAAAAAGCAGAAAAATGATACTTAAACCCTCCAAAGTCTCTCTTTTGTCTCTCTGCTGCTGTAGAACTCTGCAGGGCACCAGGCAGGAGCTTGCTGAGCTGTATACTCACACAAAAAGCTTGCAAATACGGGTTTTATAGCAGGGAAATGAAAGAGATAGAAATTAGCCCAAAATGGCCAATAAACTACTAATTTCTGGTCTGAAACCACTCCTCCAAGGACAGATAGGCTGCTCAAAGCTCCCTCTCTCACAGTGAACAGAGAAACTTCCTTCTATCCAAGTAAGGTGTGGGCAAACACAGAAACTTGTAACACAGCCCTGAATTCAGCACTAACCTGAAAATTAGGCTATTCTAGCTTAGAAAAGCGGGAAAACAAGTTTTTTTTTTGTTTTTTTGTTTTTTGTTTTTCAGAAAATAAAGTAGATACAATCAAAAAACACTTTAAATGCACAGAAATGGCTATCACACTTAAGTGTGTAGCCTACAACAGTTAAACAGGAAATTTAAACACAAAAACTACTTTGTTAAAGTGCAGGAAGTAAAATAAGTACAATATGTAGATGAAACAAGCTTTTTAAATCACCGAAACTCTAGAAAATCAGCGTTTTAGGTGGAATTTGCTAAAGGCAGCAAGAAAATGAAAAAAAAATGATACTTAATCACTCCAAAGTCTCTCCTTTGTCTCTCTGCTGCTGTATAACTCTGCAGGGCACCAGGCAGGAGCTTGCTGAGTTGTATACTAGCACAAAAACCTTGCAAATGTGGGTTTTATAGCAGGAAAATGAAAGAGATAGAAATTAGCCCAAAATGGCCAATAAACTACCAATTTCTGGTCTGAAACCACTCCTCCAAGGACAGATAGGCTGCTCAAAGCTCCCTCTCTCACAGTGAACAGAGAAACTTCCTTCTATCCAAGTAAGGTGTGGGCAAACACAGAAACTTGTAACACAGCCCTGAATTCAGCACTAACCTGAAAACTAGACTATACTAGCTTAGAAAAGTGGGAAAACAAGTTTTTTTTTTTTGTTTTTTTTTTCAGAAAATAAAGTAGATACAATCAAAAAACACTTTAAATGCACAGAAATGGCTATCACACTTAAGTGTGTAGCCTACAACAGTTAAACAGGAAATTTAAACACAAAAACAACTTTGTTAAAGTGCAGGAAGTAAAATAAGTACAACATGTAGATGAAACAAGCTTTTTAAATCACCGAAACTCTAGAAAATCAGCATTTTAGGTGGAATTTGCTAAAGGCAGCAAGAAAATGAAAAAAAATATATACTTAATCACTCCAAAGTCTCTCCTTTGTCTCTCTGCTGCTGTATAACTCTGCAGGGCACCAGGCAGGAGCTTGCTGAGTTGTATACTAGCACAAAAACCTTGCAAATGTGGGTTTTATAGTAGGGAAATGAAAGAGATAGAAATTAGCCCAAAATGGTCAATAAACTACTAATTTCTGGGCTATACTTATGCATAGTATGTACCAAGGTTTGTTTGATTTGTCTATTAAATGTTTTTTAACAGATTAAATTCATTTGTTAATATAGTCGTTGTTAATTCTATCCAGTTGACAAAATAATTTGGGTTTATCCAGTCTATTGTAGTTTTAAGCACAAATGCTTTTATATATGTTTCTATTTCTGAGAAGTTCAATCCTCCTTGTTTCCAGGATCTAATGTGATGAGTTAGTGCTACTCTATTCTTTTTGGAATACCATAAAAATTTTATTAAACGAGATTATTTCTTTAAGAATGCATCTTTCAGGAATTAACTGTATTGCTAATGCTGCATATAGTATTTTTGGCAATAAGACCATTTTTATTAATTGCAATCTGTCTTCAAAAGTTAATATAATTTTGTTCCACTTTTCTACATATATATTTTATTGTTTCAATAATGTTTTTATAATTTATTAATATTGTTTCATTTATATTTTTGCATAACACTATTCCTAAATAATTTAGTGTAAGCTCTTGTTTTCCTGTGATGGATTTATCTGTAACTTGTAGTTCTTTTTTCTTATTTAAAAATAGAAATTTTGATTTTGATCTATAAAAGTGTAGACCTGAAATCTTATAAAATTTCTCCATTACTTTTTCTAGCCCTCCTAATGACTCTCTGGAGTTTGATAGGGTTAATAAAATATCATCAGCAAAAAGCATTATTTTAGATATATGCTGGTCATAGACTTCTATTCCTTTTATTCTTGAATTATTGTGTATTATTTCTGCAAGTATTTCTATAGCCAAAGCAAATAAAATAGGAGAAAGGGGGCATCCTTGTTTAGTACCTTTCATTATATGGATAGATTCTGAGGTGAAAGGACTTAATTTAATGAAGGCTAAGTTATTAATATATATATATATATTTAGTAATAAGATAAAGGGGGGAGGAAATTCAAATAATGCTAAAGATTTAAATAGATATTCCCAGTTTAGGGAACTGAAGGCTTTTTCTATGTCTAATCCAATTACAAGTGTTTATCTATCTTCTTTATTCACATAATCTATTAGAGTAAGTATCCTTTTAATATTATCATGTGTGTGCCTGTTATATAAAAATCCAGTTTGATCATTATCAATTGTCTTTGAAAGTGGGATTTTCATTCTGTTAGCTAGGATTGACATGGATATTTTGTAATCATTATTCAGTAATGATATAGGTCTGTATGAGGTAAAAAGGTCTGATGGTTTATTATCTTTTAGAATTGGTGTTTTGAGAGAATATTTACATGGGGGTGGTATGTTTGATTCTGATTGGACATCTAGCAAAGTTTTATGAAAAAGGGAGATTACTGTTGAAGGGAAGAGTTTGTAAACTTCCGTAATTATACTATCTATTCCTGGTTCTTTGTTAGATTTACTTTCTTTTATCTTGTCAACAATTTCTTTGTAGGATAGAGGTTTTTGTAGGTCTAGTTTTAAGTTTTCTGGAATTTTTTTTTATATTGGTAAGGTTTGTATCTAAGTTTATTTGGTTGGTATCTAAATCTTCTTTTTTGAAGTGTTCCATATAATGGAACCGAAATGCTTCAAGGATGTCTCCTATATCTGGTACTTATTTCCCTTTCTTTTAATGATATATACTACTAGTGTTATTTGCTTTAGATTGTATTTCAATTCTTGTAGATAGGTTATGTAGATATCTGGGGGATGGCTTATGAGTTTATTTTTAATTTTTCCAAGATTAGACAGGTTTTGTGTGTTATAATTTCATTACATTTTTTATTTAATTCCTCTGTTTATTTTTTAACTTCCGAGCAATTCTGATTTTTTTTTAGATTTTGCTGTCAAGAGTCTGGTTTGCAAGTCTAATGATTCAGACTCCCACTCTCTAACTTTGTTTTTGTACCAGCTAAGGGTCTTACCAAATAACCACACTTTTAATGAGTCCCAAACCATGACAATACTGATTTCTGTTGTATTATTAATTTCAAGAAATAATTGTAGTTCTGACAACATCCAGGGTCTGAATTCTTTAATTTTCAAGATATATTATGGAATTCTAGTTGAGAGGATTACAAGATTTAAACTCTATTTGGAGCTTCATTATCAGAGAGTAATGATCTGAGAAGGGGCATGGAACTATTGAGAAGTTGAGGATTTTTGTTTGTAAATCTTGAACTACAAATAATTTGTCTATTCTGGTTTGTGTTCCAAATCTATGGTCTTTATGGGAAAATAATAAGGTTTTATCATCTTTTACTTTAAAGGTGTCTATTAAATTAAATGAATCAATCCATCTTTTTAAGGATTTTGAAATAGTTGCTATGCGAAAAGACTTCTTGGTGGTTTCAGAAGCTTCTAAGGTACAATTAAAGTCTCTTCCCAGTATAAGATTTCCTTTATAATTGTTGGAAATAAAATCTAGATGTTTTTTAACTGTTCCTGCTCCAATTCCTGGGAACCAATATAGCTTAGCTAAGGTCCATATTCTGTTATTAAATTTAATTCTAACAAATGCTAGTAGACCTTCTTTGTCTTCATATTTATAAATAACTTTTGGAGTGATTATGTTTTTCTTCCAGAGAATTGATACTCCTTTTGTCTTTGTTCTATAGGAGGATTGAGCTAAGACTGTATAGTCCTTAGGGTTACAAATAAAGCTATCATTAGTCTTAAAATGCATTTCCTGGAGAAATACTACTTGTGCCTTATTTAGATTTAAATATTTTATTAAGTTTGATCTTTTATTTGCATTATTTAAGCCTTTAGTATTTAATGATAAGAATGTTAAATCCATTTCAAGTTATTGTTGGAAGAAACATTTTTCTTCTTTTTTCTATTGTAATTATAGTAGTTATACCATATTCTTTGATAACATTGAATGTTATTTTTATGTGTGCAAACTTGGGAGTGTAATTTAATGCTCTTTGTTCTTTAAACACAAGTAGGGCAAATTTCTGGTCAGGCTTTTAAAAAGTACTTCTATAAAACATTAATTCTAAAGCATCAAATACAAGTAAATATGAATTTCCCATTAAACATGGAATGAAAGTCATTCCTAATCCAACAGATAAAGATAGATCTATTGGGTTATCACTCATACCTTTAACCAACAATATCAACTGAAATCCATATATTAAATTATTATATGAAGAATTTTCTTAAAAGAGATATGAAATTCTATATTATTCTATTATTATTCTATAGTATTTTATATATCAGGATGGAATGTTAGTAGTGTAAACAATTATTATGTTGACTTAGAAAATATCAAATATTTATTTACCTTTAAGAGATCCCAAACATGTCAGATATGTAATTTTGGATAAATTAAATGCAACCAAGAAGCATACACTAAATAAGCCAGCAACAAATAGATTATTACTAAAATAATTTGACTAAAAGGATTCTGTAAGAGACAATGAGTGATTACCAATGAAATATGAATTTACTGTAGGTGTACTGTCTTCCTTTACTTTCCCACTCTTCAACTCACCAACTTCAACTTACACTTATGAAAAGACATGGCTTATCAGTGGTATCCTGACTCTGAGTAGAGGAGCCCTACATTCTAGTGTGTAGTGCTTTTACATATTTATACATTTACAAAGCAGAGTCTAAGAATGAACTATGATCACCCTGACAATACCCAGAGCACATGTACCACATTAGGATGGGACATAAGACAAATGCCCTAGCCAAACATATAGTAGAAAATGGAGAAACACATAGTTTTAGGTTTAGAATAATTGAGAAAATCAATACAGATATTAGAGGGGGTGATGTTAAGACCTTTACAGAGTCCAGAGAGACTATCTGGATAATGAGATTTAGAGCTGATTCAAGCCCTGGATTGAATGTCAAAGTTCCCATTCAACCTTTCCTAAGTTAAGGAAATTGAAGGCTTGAGTGAAGTACCATTTTTTGTCATGTATTTGTTTATATATGTTTATTATATATATCTTATACATAGATATATATTTTATATGTTTTCTATGATTTTCATGGAATATATACTGATCTTCACTGTTATGTGTTATTTAATATTTCATATTTTTAGTAGTTCATATATATATCTTTTATATATATTTCGCATATATATTTTTTATTAAGTTTGTATGCATACGTTATTGCTTAATGGAATAGGACGTTTTAGTCAAGTCCTATATGACTTTATTAGATTATTGTTGTCAGATTTTATGAGCTGTTTATTTTTAGTTTTAGTACTTCCACTTTAAGTCTAGTTAACTCTCCCGCTTATTTTTGTATTTAAACTGATTGATTCAGATTGTTTTATAGGTCTGAAGAAGCTGTTTGGTGAAAGCGCTTACCTGCTCTGTATTTTACACTGTTTATTTATTAAAAACTCGTCCTTTTACTGAATTAGTCGTTGCATCATTCAAGGAAATTTTTTATATCTGCTGCTTTTGGACTACTGAAGTTTTGAGGATGCTTTTATGAGATTTTGGTATATCTACTGTGTTTTGCTCTTACCTATCTCGTGTTATTATTTTAATATGTAAATACTGTTTACTGTTACTATGGCAATGCAAATAGAATATTAAGAAAGCTTCACTTCTCTTAACCAACAGTACATTTTCCCTCCTTTTATATATATATATATATATATATGTTTGTTAATACTAAAAAGAAATAATTCAAAGGACATACGTACATGAATGGAACATTTCAGAGTTAATCACGAAGATGTCCCCAATCCCAATAAGCATAACAGTGACTATCATTAATCTAATAAATATTGTAATAATAATTAATTAAGTTCACTATTCCAATTAGTCTACCTTAAAACTAGATTATTTTAGACTATTATTTATCTATGTATGGATAGTGAGTTATTAAATATATACATACTATATTAATATAGTAAATAGGAGAGAATTTAGAAAGGGAGACAAGATGCAGTTAAAATTAATAATGAAAAAAGAGAGTAGAGAGAGAAAGAAAAGAGAAAATTAAGATAAAATACACATATACTATGTATGTTGGTTTACAGTATAAATATTTTATGTGCTATATAACCCTCCTTCTGTGAAAGAAAAGTACCCTGTTTTACATACCTGAGGTAATGTGAAAATTCTCATGTGTCATCTATTTTCAAAAAATATAGATAAGGATTCCAGTAGTTAGTTACCTTTGTTTTAAAATTCCAAGCAGTAAAATTGGTCCTTTAAAGTAATGTTAAAACAATTCATATCATAGTAGATGCTTTGAGAGATTTGGCTGTAACAGTATCAGTCTTTTGCTTCTTCTTTTTGACATCTGTCCAGACATATGTTTCTTTTGTTCTCTTAAGAGAAGGTGACATCCAATCCATATACTTCTGGTAATGTAATCACATTGTTAGTTTTATAAATGAAGAGGCTTCATCTAAGTCAATAAATGTCTTCATCTTGTTGGCATACAGTATTCTTATCTTAGCTGGATATGCAAGTTGTGCCTTGATATTATTTTGTTTCAGAAAGTTATCATTGGCCACACTTTTTTCCTTTGTTCCATTATTCTAGATGAATAGTTGTTATCAAATCTTATCAAATCTTAGCAGGTTCTGTTTATATTTTAGAGGTGCCTTCCTCCAAGCAGATCTTAAAATCAGTTCCTTGTCCAAGTATGAAAGAAATTTGATAATTATTGACCTAGGAGGAGAGTTTGAGTTAGTGGCAGGTTTCCCAAGAACTCTGTACACCCTTTCAATGCCAAAGGAATGTCCTTCTTGTAAATTTAAAAAGTCATGGATCCAGCTTGATAAAAAGGAAATAATATCCTCACCTTCTTTGTTTTCAGGTAATCCAAAGATCCTGATATTATTTCTCCTCTCCCTATTTTCCAAGTCATCTACTTTATTAACCAACAAAGTGTTTTGTTTAAGAAGCAGTTCTTTCTGTGTTTCCTCTTCTTTAAGTCTGCTTTCTAAGTCATTTAGAGAAACCTCTATTCCTGTTATCCTTGTCTGGTGTTGTAGCATTTCCTTGAGAGTGTCAGCCTTTTTTTGACTCCTTGCTTTAAGGTTCTCTAGGTTATCTTTAAAATCATCCATCTTCAAAGACAACTCCTGCAGGGTAGATGTCATCTGTTGTAGTTCCTTCTTTAAGGCACATCCTGGTGAGAATTCCTTGAGTTGCTCATTTTGACAAGTGAATATATCTGTAAGCTTTTTGACAGGAAATTATATGTAAAACTTCACCAAAGTTTCTAATTATGTAAATTAGTCCTTTATCTATATGATTTTATACTTTGAAGAAAAAAAAAAGAATATTTTTTCCTGTCTTATTTAACTTGTTATATGGATCTCTAAAAAACTGCTGCTTTCAGTTAGCCATTCAGGCTCCGGCCCCAGGTGCATGTATTGTACATGGCATTACATACACTTATTACAGGTTATCAAACTGGGTTGTGTGTTCTGGTTACCAGGGCTAAGCTATGCTTAGCAAGTATCAACATTGCTGCAATATAACAGCTAAGCTGATTTGCGCACTGGTAAGCGCTGCCTACACTGTGTAAGTGCCCATACATTTATCGTAGCTTAGCACCACTTAGCTTCATGCAAACCCACGCAAACCCATGTAAAGCTGCTCAAAACTGCCTTAACCACTCTGTATCTGACAGCCCTTGTCCTGCCCAGCAACAAAATGAACAGCCCTTGGAGGTCTTGAACCCAGGACCCTTAACCCTGAAGTCACAGCACTTAACCACTATGCCATGACCACTGTGAACACTGCTGTTGTTTTACCAATATAGCTGTCAATACACATATTGAGTAGTACTGAACATTTGCTTGTAGTTCCTAAATTGTGTAGTCCTTGTTATTAATACACATCACATATGTTGTTTTATCATAATGTGCACACTGCAGATACATACAGTGAGATACATGTGGGAGGGTATACACAGCCATGACATTTACTCATGACAGGAATATGGTTGTATACATATAATAGGTATATATATGTCTACATGTACATACACATGTATACTCATACATATGTCTGTATACACATCTGTATAGTGCTACATATATATGGCCATGTGTACATCTCTTTGTATGTACATATGTATATATATATATATATATATATATATATATATATATATATATATATATATATATATATATATATATATATATATATATATATATATATATATATATATATATATATATATATATATATATATATATATATATATAGATATATGTGTATATAGCTATATATGTATGCACATCCTATGTGTACAGATATGCCTAGTTCTGTTGGTATATATGTCGTTATCTATAACTATATGTGCATACATATCTATTCTGATACACCTACTACTGTCAATATATATGTAGATATCCATACATGTATGTGCATATGTATCACTATCTGTACATGTGTAGACATATGTTGCTCTGTATATGTATATATCTGGGTGTGTGTATATATATATATATATATATATATATATATATATATATCTATGTACGTATACATACCCGTCTATATCTGTCAATATGTATGTTTGGTATCTACTTCTCTGAAGTACAGGCTGACACAAAAGGCCTCTGGCTAGCAAAGTTCGCAGATGACTGCAAACTAGCAGCCATAGTCAAGTCCCCAAATGATGTGGACATCCTACAGAAGGGCCTCACTGAGACAGATGCCTGGTGTCAGAGCCATGGCTTCAAGCTCAATGCCAAAAAGTGCAGTGTCATCCCCTTTGGTAAAAACTCTGTACCCATGAACTACCACATAGGCAGCAATCTACTTAACACTGAATGCGTGATAAGAGACTTGGGACCCATGTGGACAGTAGTCTCTCCTTTGATAGTCACATCGCCACAGTAGTCAGAAAGTCCTTCTACGTGGCACACCTCATCATAAAAGGGTTCTCATCCAGGAAAAAATAGATCATTGCTCCCCTCTACTCGTCACTCATTAGACCCATTATAGAGTGCAACACCTCTTTGGAATGTACCTCACAAGACATTTGCAGCAGCTGGAAAGGCCACAGAAGTACCTCACAAAGAGGATTACTAGCCTCAAACAAATGCCCTACACTGACCGCCTCAAAAAACTCCAGCTTTACTCCGTAGCATATCGCCTACTCCAAGGTGATCTCTGCCTAACATATAAAGCTATGTCAAACCCAGAGCTGTTGGACATGCTACACCTAAGGAAATCCCAATCCCTCCGAGCTACACACTCTAGGGACCTAACCCTTGTCACCACAATAAACAGGACATGCTGGAGGGATAGATTCCTGTCCCAGAAACTTCCTATACTCTGGAACAAGCAACCCATCTACGTCAAGCAAAGTTCTTCATTAGCACTCTTCAAGAAAAATTTTGATGAGTGGATGGGAAATAGGAAATACACTCCAGGGATCACTTCTGTGTCTCTGCTGGACAGTGGCACAGGAAAATAACTTTCTTGGGTGGCGTAAGCTATGGAACCTTGCTGGCTAGGCTTACATAGGCCCTTGGGCCGATAGCCTAGTACCTACCTATGAACCTATGAACCTATATGTGCAATTATCTGTATAGATATCTGGATAATTATATGTACATATTTCACCATATGTCCTGAACATGGAGTGTAGCCCTACCTCAGCCCCTGTAGTCCCAACTTCATACTGCAAGGGGATGTCAGGTATGTATAGCAGGTATATTAGTAGACTATTGCTACTATAATAGGGATTGCCTTCAAAGACATGGTGTGTGTGGAAGGTCACATTTGCTTTTCACATGTGCGCCATTGGCTACTGACAGACATCCTAAGGACATCATAGCACAGTACCACTGCTAGCACGTAATGCTCCTGTGGACAACTGCAGAGATACTGGCCATTATATGTGGACATTCTGACACACTCTGTACAGACCAGAGGTATACACAGAACCCCATAGTGCAAAACATGTGGACAAAGCCTGACAATATGGATGTTAACAGCCATGTAGATGGGTATAACACATAACAAATGGTATACATTTGCCCCCATAGGTTATGCATTCACACACCCCTGTCTGTCCTGACACATATTAACTGCTGGTACAGAGGTGCCATGGCCACATACTACCCACTAGATATTAACATGCATCTGTACAGCATCGCACTGCTCTGTCTGACATACATGACTGTTAAGGGAGGCCCAGCAGCAGTACATCTAGCAAGTATCTTGACATGACATCTCACTGGGTAAGTACACTAAGCTGCTAGGCATGTAATAAAGCACTGTGCAGGCTACAGGCAGACTTGCTCAACACTGGCCTACATCTCCTATGGGGAAATGCACATGTACCTGCATATATAGCAAGCTCTACAGGCATGTCACAGCATAGGGTAAGATACACCTATGTCAAAGTGCATAACCACAACCAATGTGATTACAGCCACAGCCACATATGGTAAGCTAGCATAATATTACAGTATATTATATGGACTATCTGTTCAACACCATCCTCATATGTGCCACTCCCACACTAACCCAACATGTACTGGGCCACTACACAGTGTGGTCTGATGCCTGTTTGTGGTATGGGACATGTGTGTGTATGGCCCTTCAAATATGTAAGCCAATACAGTAACATACAGTGAAGCAGCATGTAACATCAGCTAGGATGGGATCAAAAGCAATGACATCTACCACAGTCTGTACACAGGCCAAAGTGCATATTAACGACACACACACTGTCAACATTCACCATAAGTACACAGACCTCAGTACTGTACAAACAACCACAGAATGTCCAGGTTATGTCATCAAATATAATCCCTACTGTATATAACATGTGTAGCAGTCTGATATCTCAATGGCTTGTTATCAGATATGATGACACTAATTATGGTCTATAGCACATATGAACCTCTTAATGCATGACATATATACAAAGGTTGACAGAGTTGTGGCTGGAATCACATATACAGGGCCAATATTGACATGTTGCTGTGATAACATCATACCTTTACTGTCACGACTTTCACCATCTACAGACTGCAATCCTCACACTACCTTCTGCAGTTCACAGATAGATGTTCTGTGGGTAACACATGAATCCAAAGGCACCACACACTTCCCAATCTGCAGATGACCCTACAGATGGGGATTCCTCATAAATATAGAACTGACATGGCAGGTATTAAAACATGTAGGACAGTCATATCCACACACACCCTGTTAAACCAACATTTCTCAAAATGCAGTATAGCAGCACTTACAGTCTTTAGTCAGGTCTGGCACATCCCCCTCCTGTGTGTTGCCGTTTCCACAGTGTATGTTGTTAGAGGTAAATCCCCAATCCATCTGAGATGCTGTTTGCCAAGCAACAGATTGAGGTCCTGCTCACAGTGAATAAAAAGGCCCAACACCAACATGATGTTCCTAGATATTGGAGTGTGTTTCCATGCAATTGGCTATGGGAATGTTACCACAGCTGTTCCACATGCAATCAGTTATGGGAGGTCTGCAATTCCTGCAGAGGCCATCAGCTGATCATGAGCATCACTTAAAATACACATGCTGCTGACTAAATAAAGCAGGTATAGGTCTACACATCAACCAGAGAGGGAGTGAGAGAGGCAGACAGAGGCAAAGACAAGTCAGGGAGGGGTGGGAGAGTAAAACTTTAGCATGTTTGTGTTACACACCTACCAGTAGAGGGTATCAAACCCCTGATGACTATGTAGTGCTATCACATTTTTATTCAGTTATTGGAGGCTACACGCTGTAGAGTCCTCAGAATGTATATGTGATGGTGAGTGACATCTGCAACAGGGATATGGTAGCTATACTGTAGGTGGTAGTACACATGCCTGTTGGCATGAACAGGTGCCAGCGTCAACACAGCCACATTCTCACAGGGAAACACACACATTGACACACTTGGCAGGGCCAGGAATACAACTCATCACTAGTGAGATTGTCACAACACATTACTGTGGAGGTATCACATGCTCCACAGGGGTCATATGAAGGTTATATGGTCAAAGGGTATGATGAGGTGTCTGACATCAGACAGCATGCTTCACTATGCCAATGGGGGTTGTAGTGAGTGTGAATGTGGACATACACATCATACAGCACACACACACACACACACACACACACACACACACACACACACACACACACACAGGGTGCCAGTACTGACATGCATGGGTGCATTGATTCACGGGTGTGTAGTGGTCAACTGTGCTAGATGGCTATACAAGGCTAGGTGATGGGTATACCTTGGCATCAGACCACATGACAATGGTCTGCATTGTGGCTCAGGGCTGTAGTTTCTGGATTTGCCCACACAGGTGGGTATTGTATTCACCATCCAGAAACTTGGGTGACTTTTGCATGTGGTCAATGCTGTGCATTGCTTGCCATGTATGTGTTCCTTAGTCCATAACATGGACGGTGTCTGTGATGTGCACACCTCCCACATGCATGTACAGTGACATGTGGAACTGTACCTGGGGTGTCTGGCCCATGTTGTATACACAGATTATCATCAGATGTGCCAGTCCTGGCCTCATGTAGCGGGAGCTGGTAATGGACAGCAGGTTTATCCTGCACCTACACTAATAGCATGCTAACATCATTCCCTGATGTCAGTGGCATCTGTCCATATGGGGCATGCTTTCAGGCATGGTATGTCCTTTGTGGGTCACATTTGATGGCACCACAGGTGTTGCAGGTGTCCAGTGGGGAACATGGGGAAGGTGCACTGTCTGCATGTACATGCCTATTGGACAGATGGATAGGGTGCCATACCCTCTGTAGGCCACTGCAATTAATCCATAGTTACTATCAGTGGGCAATATGCAGTGTACTACCAACAAAGCGTCTGTTGCCTAGGCAAGTGTGTGTGTGTGTGTGTGTGTGTGTGTGTGTGTGTGTGTGTGTGTGTGTGTGTGTGTGTGTGTATGAGACATGGGTTGAGAGTGTTCTCTGGCTAATACTAGGGTTGCTAACTTTGTTTGCCTGGCCTTGATTTCACATGTATGGGTATGGATTTGCACCACAGCTTCTTGGATATTTCATATCTGTACATTGGACATCGTGATATATACTAGGGCCACCATATAAGAAATTTGCAAAACACGCTCCACATTGGGCCCAGTTGTTGCACACTCACAACCATCTCCACACAGGATACAAGTTACAAACACAGACACACACACACACACACACACACACACACACACACACACACACACACACACACACACACACACACACACACACACACACACACACACACACACACACACACACACACACCTGTCATGCCTGGGATTAGAACTCCTACTTAAGTAGTTTATTACACTACAGCAGTACGCAGTTATAGTACGTGACATGGAGATTACTGGAGTACTTTTTCCCCAAAGGTGTATATCACATGGATGACATCAGCAGGATTGCCATAGTAGGACATTTGAATTGTACTGAGTTTGGCTAGGCTAAAATGCATTGTTCCCTACACAGACAATGAAACACACAAAAAACATCCCCAACCAACATGTGTGGGTATAGAACACCTAACAGAGGTCTATATCACACTACAGCATGAAGCTGTTATAGGATGCACCACAGGGGACTACTGGGGAACTCTTTCCCCAAAGGTGTATTTCACATTGGATGACATCAGCAGGATTGCCAAAGTAGGGCATTCAAATTGTAGTGAGTGTGGCTGGGCTAAAATGCACTGCTCCCTACACAGAAATTGAAACACACACAAAACATCCACAACCTACATGTGTGGGTATACAACCCCTAGATGAGGTCTATATCACACTACAGTATGAAGTTGTTATAGGATGCACCACAAGGATTACTGGAGAACTCCTTTCCCAAAGGTGTATTTCACACTGGATGACATCAGCATGATTGCCAAAGTAGGGCATTCAAATTGTAGTGAGTGTGGTTGGGCTACAATGCATTGATCCCTACACAGACATTGAAACACACTTATAACATCCAGAACTGCCATGGGTGGGAATACAACCCTACCAGGGGTTCTATATCACACTACAGCAGTACACAGTTATCGCATGCACTACGGAGATTACTGGACTGCATCTTTCCCAGACGTGTATTTCTAGGTGGATGACATCAACAGCCTTACCAAAGTAAAGCATTCAAATTGTATGTAGTGTGACTACCCTAGAAAACATTGCTCTCTACACAGACAGAGTAAGACAGGCAGACACACACAAACACACACACACTTGCCATGTCTGGAATTAGAACTCCTACCTAACTAATTTATCATACTACAGCAGTACACAGTTATAGGATGCGCTACAGAGATTACTAGGCTACTACTTTCCCAGAGTTGTATTTCTAGGTGAATGACATCAGCAGCCTTGCAAAAGTAGAGCATTCAAATTGTATGGCGTGTGACTACCCTAAAAAGCATTGCTCTCTATACAGACAGAGACAGACATACACACAGTCGCCATGTCTGGGATTGCAATTCCTACCTAACTAGTTTATCACGCTACAGCAGTATGCAGTTATGGGACGCGCCACAAAGATTTCTGGGCTACACCTGTCTCAAAGGTGTATTTCACAGTGGATGACCTCAACAGGCTTGTCATAGTAGGACTATGGGGAGGGAAATGTGTGTGCATGGGCCATAACCCATTCATCTAGAGGTTGACACACCACATGTGGGCACACACAGGGTCATATTTCACAGGTACATGTATACAGCTGCTAGATGACTACTTCCTTGTACAGTCATGTTGCACAGCTAGCACATGCACCACATAGTCTGTAATGCTGACAGATACAGGTGCCTAGTATCTGCAGTGAGTGACATCTGACCCTCATGTGGTTGGGGCCCTTTGGCTGTGTGCTGGGTGGGACAGGCCTGGATGGTTCCTTGTCACAGTCACCCTCTTCCACAGATCTATGTATGTCTAGCTTTAGCTTATTATATTGTGTTGTCCTTACATATATGTCTGTATTCCTATCCACTGTGTGTGCAAGACATGAGCGGTGCATACTGAGGAGTGTCTGCACTAATATTTGTGACTGCCAGATATGTCTGGTCCACTGGTGTTTGCAGACATGGCATTCATGTGTTTGTGTGTGAGCATGCCCAGTATGACCTTTCAGTATGTTGTTAACTGACATTGCCTTCATTTCTCTGTATGTGAGCATGCCCAGTATGCCCATCTATATTTAATGTGTGGATTGAGTCCAGGTAGTTTGTACTGCAATGCTGACCTTTGTGTTGTACACCTACAGGTAGCATGCTGTTTCTGCAAGGTGTCCGTCGATCATTTGGCATTGACTGTTACTACATTTCGGCATAGGATGGGGGGCACACCTGACTATTTCTACATTTCTACACAGGATTGGAGAGGCACATCTGACTGTTACTATATTTCTACGTAGGATGGGGGGGCACATCTGACTATTTCTACATTTCTACACAGGACTGGGGAGGCACACCTGACTATTATTACATTACTACATAGGATGGGGGGCACACCTTTCTATTTCTACATTTCTACACACGACTGAGGGTGCACACCTGACTGTTATTACATTACTACGTAGGATGGTGGGGAACACCTGACACTTGTACACATTTGCTATGACTGTGCTGGTATGTCAGGTACTCCATTTCATTCTGTATTCTTACCTATTATGCTGACAAGAGGCATACCAGTGTACTACAGATCTTAGCTTTGGTTGCCCTACATATTAGTGTCTGACTTCCTACCCTTCAGAACTAACATCCCACTGCCTGACCTGCTGTAGTCTGTCTGTGTAGGTATCATTCAGTGGCCATATAACAGGCTCTGTTTGGGTTTGTCTGCACCTGTCCTGCTGGCTGAGACTGTTGATGGGTATGTGAACCACTCTGACTGGCATGTGTGAGTCATATGGATACACATGTCGCCCAGCACATTTCCTGCAGTGGTTTTGGTCACCCTGTGTAGTACTGGCTACTATGGTGACTCCAGTATGTGTTACAGATGTCATGGTGCCACTATGGGTGTCTACTTTCTGCTGCCATAACATTCAGCCACCCAGTTCCCTTGCATGCTCACATCCATACCATAGATACAGGTAACGACACATTCTACTCCATTTGGCAATTGGTAGGTTGATTGACTTACCTTGTGGGTGTGCCAGAATTGTGGATGGTGCTGGAGGGCTGCCTATGTCGGATGCACATAGTACACTCCCTATACATGGTTGAGAACAGGTAATGTCATGTTTGGCATCCCTTTTAATGTATGTGCGAGTCAGATAGAGGTGTCATTCCCTGGATCCCTACTGTGTCAGTGTATGTGCTATAAATTGTCTCTTTGCCTTGGCCTCGGCATACTGGGCATGTCTCCATCTGCCTACTGGGGCAGGCTCAGGTTGTTCCTTCTTTGAGTCACTCTGTGCCTATGCAGGCCTTGGCATTGGTGGGGGGCTGTGTGGCCCTGCCCCATGCTGTTCCTGCTGCAGCTGTTTCATAGTTTCATAGTTTCATAGTAGTGTACTAGGCTATCTGCCCTGGGGCATTTACAAGCCTAGCCAACAATGATGTGGCTTACGCCACCCCGTATTATATAGTTGTGCCTCTCTAGTAGTGACACATATGGGACCCCATTATTTAGTAAACTATACCTCTGTCTAGTAGTGACACTGAGGTGACTCCCGGGGTAAACTTACGATCTCCCATCCATGCATCGAGATTTTTCTTGAACAGTGCCAATGAAGGGCTCTGTCTCACATGAACTGGGATTTTGTTCCAGAGTGCGGGTAACCTCTGTGTTATGAATCTATCCCTCCAGCATGTTTTATTCATATTTGTGCAGAGGTTGAAATCTTTAGCTCATGTGGTTCTGGTGGATCTGGATTTTTTGAGATGGAGCATGTCCATCAGTTCTTGGTTGGACATGGCCCTATATGTTAGGCACAAATCACCTCTGAGCAGGCGGTATGCTACTGAATAGGGCTGGAGTTTCTTTAATCTAGCTGGATAAGGCACATGTTTGAGACCCATGATCCTCTTGGTGAGGTACTTCTGGGGTCTTTCCAGTTGTTGCATGTGCCGGGTGAGATACATCCCAAATGGAGCATTATATTCAATCATGGGCCTGACAAGTGAGGAATATAGAGTTACAATGACCTCCTTTGATCTGGATGAGAATCCCTTCATGATGAGATGGGCAAGGTAGAATGTCTTTCTGACCACTTTGGCAACATGGTTGTCAAAGGAGAGGTCACTATCGACTTGAGTCCCCAGGTCTCTGATTACTTCTTCCGTACTCAGTGGGTTATTGTCTATGTGATAATTTGTGGGTACTTTGTTTTCCCAAAGGGGATGACTATACATTTTTGGCGTTAAGTTTGAGGCCATGATTCCGGCACCAGTTGTCCGTTTCAGTGAGACCTTTCTGTAGGATGTGTGTGTCAGCAGGTGAATCAACTATGGCACCCAGTTTGCAGTCATCTGCAAACTTTGTCAGCCATAATCCTCCCATATTTGCTTTCACATCCGAGAAGTAAATGCGAATAAGAGTGGTCCCAAGACTGAGCCCTGTGGGACACCACTGTGACTGGTTTTGAGTCTGACATGGCTCCAGCAATTTTGACCTTATGGGTTCTGTTTTTAGCCAGTTTGCTACCCATCTTGTGACATATGGATTTACATTTAGGCTGCTGAGCTTGTCTATGATGCCAGAGTGTGGTATCGTGTCAAAGGCTTTAGCCAAGTCCAAGTAGGCAGTGTGGACAGCCTTGCCCTCGTCGATGGCACTAGTGACTGTCTCAAGAAGTCAACCAGGTTTAAGAGGCAGGATCTGCCTTTTACAAAACCGAACTGGGTGGGATCAAGGGTCTGCAGATCTCCAATATCGCCATTTATGAGTTCCATGATGATTCTTTCCATAGCCTTGCAGACCAGGCTGGTCAGACTTATGGGGCGGTAGTTACCAGGGTCAGTAGAATTTCCCCCTTTGTGGAGTGAGACCACTGTTGCTGTGCGCCAGTGTTCAGGTACATATCCTGTAGTGAGGCTAAGATTGAATAGCGTTTTTAGGTGCGGGTTTAGTTCATCTTGAAGTTCACGTAACACGCAACCGGGGATACCATCGGGTCCCATAGATGCTGTGTTTTTTGCTTTGTTGAGTGCTGATTTCACCTGTATGTCTGAGATGACAGGTAGGTTACATTCAGCAGGGATAAGTACTACATCTTTAGGGAGTGAGGGAGGGGAGAAATTTGCACTGAACCTATCTGCCAGAATATTGGCAATGTCTGTAGGGTCAGTGAATTTTTTGTCGTTGTGTACCAACTCAGAGCATATCTGAGAATTTCCTCCCAAGGTTCTGACATAATTGGGATCATATTGTGTAGCATGGCACTTACCATAACAATTTGGGTACATGTAGCTGGTGAGTACTGCAAGGTTCCACTGGATGTGCACAGACACCAGAACCATGAATTGAGCATCCCAAACACATGCTGTATTATAAGTCTGGTCTGTGCGTGTGCCTCATTATGGCGTTCTTGTTCAGGGGTGTGTGTGTATTTCTAATGGGTGTCATCAGCCATGGCTCCAGTGTGTAACCAGCATCCGCACTAGGTGACTGTAAGGGATATCCCCTTTGGCAAATCTCTGGTACAGCTGCATCAGATTCCCAATGTGGGAATCATGATAGCTTTCTGGGCAGCCAGCACACACATTCATTATAATGCCCTGGGCATCACAGACGACCTGGCAGTTGATGGAGGGAATGCCCCTGTGGCTGATGTAGGTCCTATCCTGATCACCGGGTGGTGCTTTTATGCATATGTGCGTGCAGTCTATAGCACCCACTACCTCAGGATATTCTGCTATTTGGTGGAAGAGATGTATATTGCTGGCCAACACCTCATGGGTGTTAAGGAAATATACGTGCTCACTGTCATGTGCTGACATGGCATCCAAGAACTGGTGGAATGCTCTGGATGCTGATGCCTGGGAGATCCCCATGATATCCCCAGTTGAGCTTTGGGAGGTACCTGTGGCTAGTATTCCTAGGCCTACACATACCTTGGTATCCACTGGGATGGGTTCCCCTCGGTCAGTTTGGTGTCAGGTGTGGCCGGCACAGCTCAACAATTTGCTGTAGGAGGTCCCTCTCCACCCTACAGTTCTCCGCTATCTCCAGTTCATGTAGCCCCTGGTAGGTTACCCTGGATCTGTACACTCTTTTCTGTCTCCTCACTGTGGGTTGATCGGCAGCATTGACATCCTCACCACCCTCAGCCTCTTGCACATGTTCTATGTTGCCTGCTGCAGCCCCTCTCATTTTGTAGGTTTGTTTGTTAAAAGTTCCCTGCTTGTGTACACTGGTGGTGTAGAGTGTGGGAAAAACCAGACGGGAAGGTGTTTGCATAGCTTATAGTAGTGTTCTGGGCTGGGCTGGTCTGCTGCCTGTGTAATTGGCTGATTCTGGTACATTTCACCTGCCAACTATGCTAGTTCACCTTGATTACCTTCCTACTGCTGTTTTTCCTTCCCATTGCCTTCCTGTTTAAGCCTGGGGGTGCGCCATGCAAACAGAGTGCTCAAATGTGCACAGTGCTTCTATTTCCTGGTTTAACTTTTGTCTTCTTCCTTTAAAACCTAGTGCATGGTGCGCACACCCATTTAGGCAATGTAAAGAGTGCTAGGCAGATTCAGACACCCCTCCCAGCTTAGCTGTGCTAAGCTATTAGCAAACCCGAGCCACAGGGCTCCAATCCACTTACAGTATGCCTGACACACACCCCTATGATGTCAGCAAACTCCTAGGCTTGCACCAAGCTATTCCTACTCTTACACTGTTGAGACCTGACAAGCATACTGTGGAAAACTGGGATTCACTATCATTCCCCTCATTTGCATAGGATTTTCTGCTAATGCATAGTTACATGTTTCACACTGAGCCTCCCCTCTTAGCAACCACTACTCACTGGCCATGTTGTTTTCTGCCTGCCAATGACTTGCATGGCAGAACACTGATTTTAGTTAGAATGCTTAATTTAGGTTTATTTTGTTATTTTCCCCTGATCCCGTTTGCACGCCTCTACCCTATGCTTAAACAGCCCTTATACTTGGCCATTGGCATGCTTACTCACTGATAAGCAGCCTTTATTTGGAGCTGTCACAGCTACGTTTTGAAGTTTGAAGAAATGTTCTCGTTACTAACCGAGTACATTTCTGCAGATTGCACTAGTCCTGCACGGCCGGTTGCAAGCTTCCTGGATCGCAAAATCACCTCATTTGCATGGATTTCTCCTGCAAATGGGGTGATTTGCATACAGAGGCTTAGCCCTGCAAGCTGTTCCTGGATTGCACGGCAAACATATTGCCTGCCATAGCTCCTGCACTGATCTTGCATGCCATGCAAACCATAGAGAATCCAGGGGACTGTATTTGCTGTGACTTATAATATTCAGTTTAAGACCTAGAACCTAAAGAATACTACAATTGTAAAAATATTTTGTGCTGAATAGTTTGCCATTTACACTTCTTTCATAACCCTATGGTTCCAGAGATATGAACATTTGTTTGAAATGTGGAGACATAATTTGATTCTGTGAAATGGCTTAGGTTCCGCCCATTGGAAGTTAAAGTGGAAGTTACAGTGCAAACGTCCTGAGTTCCATTGGAGTGAATGAGCTTTACATTAAAAAAGGAAGAAATTGTTATCTAAGAGGAAGAGGGAGATAGACCAAAAAAGGATGTCTGAGCTGGGCTGGCAACAACCTACTGTCAGTAGGGGAAGCACCAGCTTAGTAATGTGCAGTAAACATCTGTATGGTACAGTGCACAGCATGTGTAATGGAAGCATGTCATCAATGACCTTCTGCACATTTGACCTTTCAGATATTTCAGGGCTGCATCTGCAACAACGCAAATGTTAAGGTGTATACACAGAACACCAATGTTCATTTTCATGAGACTGAAATTGCCAAAACCTGACATACCCGAACACTAAAGCTTTCCCAGGGTAAGTAATCACTTGCCCAACATGTCCTTTTCTCCACCGTGGTGCGATCCAGGAGTTGTTCTATACAGCTGGGTGTGGGAGGTCATAGACCCCCACCTGGGTGGGTTTAATTACTTCAGTGTGTATTTAGTTTACATTTGGGCAAGTGTTTACTTACCCTGGGAAAGCTTCAGTGTTCAGGTATGTCAGGTTTTGGTATTTTCAGTCTTGTGAAAATAAACGCCGGTGTTCTGATCTTTGTTTTTTTAAAGTAGATCCATATATATCTGCATATGCATAACCTGTTATTCATCACTACGCATGCCACAGGTGACTGTTATAAGAATATGTGCGAGAGCTCCAAAAGGTATCATGTTCATGCATTCTTAGGTTGTACAGGTGAATAGACCATTAGAATGCTATCACACATACATGAAGGTGGCAGACTGCCTGTCACTGTCAATGATAGCAATCTACACATGGCACAGTCCAATGGCACAATGAGCTGTTGGTAGCACTACTATGAGAAGGCCCATATACGTTCACTACATCTGTGGCTCCTGTGGAGGTACAAACTAACCTCACAATTTCACCAGTGCATGAGAAATATCTTGTACCTTTGAGGCCTTCTTGAGTTCCCCATAAGTTTTGATCCCAAACAGAATCTGACATTGGCTGTGATTTACCTATGACCAGAGGGAAGAGTTGTGAGGGTCTGCATCACTGAAATAATGTCAGGTCTGTATCTGAGTATAACAATCATCATAAATCAGTGCATGCACAGGTCAGTGATCCAGGCACACACAGTTATGTCTAACAATATTGAGGAAATAATGGTTTTCTTGGCTTGCATAAAAACTTGCAACACTTGCTGAGTGTCATGGAGTATAAGGAGAGGGAACAGGTTGTGCTGTTGAGGTCAGTAGTAGCAAGTGCTGCCGTCATTTGTGCTTCGATGAGACATATGGTAATATCCTTCTGATCTACCTCTGCAGGTCATGGGGCTTGAGGTTGTAAAACATCCTGAATTTGAGGTGACTGGGCACATTCCTTCCACACTAATCCTTTGCAGATCATTTCTGAGTCAGCATCATAGTCAGCTATGGTGACACAGTATGCAACCTCTGGCCATTAGCAGTTTCACTGACATGGGTGCCAATACTACCAGGTATTCTACTACAATCTGATCAAAAAGGTTCCCATAGTTCTACACCTTCAATAGTCCCTGTAAACATATTAAGTACCATGCCTATTCATGGCTTCATCCAGGGTATCAATGCTCAGTAGGTTCCCAACAAACATGGGACATTCCATCAATTTTATGTCTTTCTTTCCATAAATCACATCGATCTCCCAGTGGACAACACCAGCAAACAAAACTTCTGCTGACGGGGAATATTGGTGAACCTCAAGATGTGACTGTCTAGTCATGGCACGTGCCTGACTGCTACATGCTCAGTATCTGTATGAGTGACCTTACTGTGCTTCATGATGCACACCTCCAGCTGGTGGTGTGCAGCTGGTAGCAGTATGTGGATAAGATCTGCCCATCTTGTGGTGTGTACCCACAGTGAGGTTAGTTCACTGGCAGTCATGGGAATTGCACTGGGCCTGGTACATGGTGGCAGAATGAGCAGGGTGGCAGTGATGGCATCAAGGTGCCTGTTGAAAACATTGGTAAGGAGTATAGTGTATTAACAGCCCTCATGTACATCATCCTACAAGCCACACTTTCTACTTATAACCTCTGCCATGGCAGTGCTGTTATCTGCTTTTGCCTGGATGGCTGTCTTGCACATCCATTGTATAATGCCTATTTTGGCACCCATTTCAGAAAATATCAGAAGGCATGAAAATAGCTGCTGATCCTGACCCCTGTCCTCAAGCCTGTATTAGGCATCATCACCCTCTGTGGATTAATGGGCATGAAATGGGGCTACATCCTATGTAGCTAAACCAGGCATGACCTGTCCTTTCACAGACTGTGGAGAGCTGGGTGTGGGTTCCCCTGGCACTGAGCTGTGTCACTGGACATGAAAAGTATTGTGCCTTCCATAGTCATTGTCAACAATGGCACTAAGTTCTCAGACTGTGATAATTTAAGGCCATCTTTCCTGTCAGTTTGTGATGTGGCTATATCAAACATGCCTTGTTCCATAACGGATGTCCCCATAAGTGTAGTACCTGTGAAAGGAGACAGGTAAGCACTTCTATAGGTTCATAGGCAAATACTAAGCAAATGACCACCAGGGCCTTTGTAAGCCTAGCTGCATTGTAAAATAACTGTTTTTGATAATTCCTCTACCCCATGATCTACCAAACAGTATTTATAGCAGCAATGCAGAGAAAAACATGTTGTGCATGGTATGTCTTCATGCCAGTATACCAAATGTGCCTGTAAAGGAGATATGGTGGAGTTGAAGATTCCTAAGTTTATGATACAGCCCATGAACTATGTTACTGACAAGGTAATACCAACCTAAAGCATTGCCAACAGAGATATGGAATGGTGCATCCAGTTCGTCTCCCATGTCCATGCCTCCACCAGATAGCCTGTCAGTTGGTGCAGGGGATTAATACTGTGAGCTGTAGTTCCTGTGGTACAAGGTTAGCTTCTCTCAGTCATCATTTGCCTTCTGAGTGACATTGGACAATCACTTAACTAGACAGTGCTGGAGGGCAACTGGGAATTTGGGCTAGGCCGATCAATAATCCCCTGGACTGCAGCCTAGTAGCAGCTTATATGTATATGGATCTCATGTATAAACCATTATTTGTGGTTCAAGATGTTAATGCAATTAGTTTGGAGAATAAGCAGAGGTAATGCATGTTTCCAATGCAGATTACATATAGTTTTAGTGGCAGTTGGTGCAAGGGTTAAGGCTGTGTGCTGTAGTTTATGTGGTACAGTGTTTGATTTCCCCAACCCTAATTTATGAGGGTGGGTTTGGTATAATAGATAAAGTCTTTACCTCACAGTACAAATAGCAGTGTTTGATTCTGACCACTGATTATTGGCTAGGCTTGTAATAGTCTGCAAACTGATAGCCTAGTATTTTCCTAGAAACCTAGGTAGCAATATTCTATCTTCAAAGCAGGAGAAAAAGGAACTCCTTAAGTGGTTATACAGGGCATTGGTGTACACCTCTGCATAGGAGTCCATGTTATCTGCATTCAAGGGGGCTTTGAAACTTCTTATAACATCTCTTAATAAGACGTAATTTGTCTTTGAAAAATTCTTAAGCATTTTTTAGCTTGATGGGGTATCTATGATCTTATAATTACATCAGACTGAGAGTGATTTATTGTCCGATCTTACCATGGAGGACATCTCCCACATTAGTATGTACTATGTCCAGGACATTTGAGCCTCTTGTGGATGTGTTGACTAGCTGTTCCAGAGAATTTGCACTAACAAAGTCCAAGAACCAGTGAGCCAGTATGTTTGTGGCTGTGTATGTTTTCCATTTGATGGTAGGATAATTAGAATCACCTATGAGTAAAGTGTTGGTCTGCATGGCAACTGACTCCAATAAGTCTAGGTATGCGGTATGCATTTCATGTTTCATGGTGGAGGACCTATAGCTAGCTATGATGTGGTA
The DNA here is from genome assembly GCF_019279795.1 of Protopterus annectens. NCBI lineage: Eukaryota > Metazoa > Chordata > Ceratodontiformes > Protopteridae > Protopterus > Protopterus annectens. The sequence goes on from NC_056730.1 coordinate 994,148,980, forward strand.
GGGGGCTTTGCCTATAGTTAATTGAACATGGAGTAGCTCAAAGAGTTATACTGTTTGACCAGTGTAGAAGTGTACTTATCCTTAATGAAGATGGATATATCTCCTCCTTTGCTTCTTTCATGCTGAGTTTCTGGTCTGAATGCATTGTAGGGCTGCATGGCCAGGGTGCTCTCTGTGCCTTTGAAACATGTCTCAGTGACTGCAAAGACACCAGCATCTTCCAAAGTAAGCAGTGCTTCCCGGGAGTGCAGTTTCTTGTTTAGACTCCTACCATTAAGCAGCAGTACCTTGAGTTTATCTAGAGAGGATTTTGTTATGTTGGGAGGATGGTTATTTTGACACTGCCTAAAAAGGCACAATAGGGGTGGCTAATGCCTTTGCCAGTATCTGTAAGCCTAGAAGAGACAGGTGCAGACCATCTCTGGCAAAGCAGCGTAGCCTGTCGACCATATCTTCCCAGTCTAACAGACAATGGATAACCTTGGATTGACACCAGATGCTAAGCCAATTTTAAAGTCAATCATTTTTTGTTTGTATTGTGACATCATCCTTAGAGAAGGTAGAATGCTGCTTAAGGCTAGGTTTATACCTGCCTATAACATAATCTGAGAGCTCAATCATGTCTCTCTTCATGTAGTCCAGTGAGGTGCATCTCAAGTCATTCACCCCCGCATAGACAATGACAGAGTCATGGGGGTACTTGTGGTTGAGTGACTTGAGTGCTTGAGTAACTTGATGGATCCTGGCACCTGACAGACAGCTAACTGTAACTTGCTCTTTATCCAGCCTGGCGAGAGGAAAATTTGTGTGTTTCCCAATGGAGTCAACTATGACCAATACATTAGGTTTTGTGGTGTTATGCCTTATGGGCTTATTTGTTGAGACACTGGTGTGTTTGTGTTATTATGTGCTGTGGTTGTTTTTTTTTGTTTGTTTTTTGTATTATTATGTGTAAGTGGTTTCCTTTTGGGAGGCCTCTGATCTTTTGGTAAGTTACTGGAGAGTACCTCCACATAAGGGGGTTTATGTGCTGTGTCCTTAGTGTGGGAAGTGCATGTGTGCTGACAACCTGTTTAACATTTGATTTATCCTTATGTGAGCATCTTACCTCCAATTTCATAGTGTAAATGCATCTCTCATGCAAAGTATTTATTTGTTTCTGGAGTAAGTGTTTTTTTAACACCTTTATTGAATTATCAGTTGTGACATAAGCACATTTACATTTGTATAAGAGTAACCAAACTATATTAACAAATCATTTACAAACATTATACTTCACATATATTGATACATATCATATAACCAAAGCAACATTACATAAATTATTTGATTCCTACCTTTTTTTTTTTTTAAACAAGAAATGTCTCTATTAAACCATCACTTACGACATAGGCAATCATACATTTATATAAATGAAAACAAACCACATCGACACAATCCTAGTTGCAAGCATTTTTACCTCACAAACCATACTGACACACTCCCAGCTGCAAACATTATACATCACCTATATTCTACCCAATCATTTTCAAACATTACACATCTCATTTAAGTCCTGCCTTCTTTTAAACATCATTCCTCCCCTGTATGTATTGTTTCCACAACTCATTTTCCTGTGTAGTTTGCTCCTACTCTTTTCTAAAGATCTCGATTCCAGTTGTTTTATCTCTGTTAATATATTCATTACTTCTAGTGTAGTTGGATTAGATTTTGATTTCCATTTTCTAGTAATTGCTTTTTTGGCAGCCATCGTAATTAGACACAGCAAGGCCAATTCTGTCTCATAGCTCAGAAAAAATCATCTCCCTCGTCACACCAATCTGACAGTGCAGGGAATCCTTAAAGTCTGCCAACTCACCGCATTCCCAAAAAATATGTTTCCAATTACCTCTTTCTTCCTTGTCACTCCTCCAGTATACATGAGACAATTGCTAGATTGCCTCAGGATGCCCATGTCTATCAGGCTGGCAAGAAAGAGGATAGTAAAGTGCCTGTCCACACTAGCAGGCTCTTATCGTATGTTTTATTAGGGAAGAGAATGGGTTAATTTGACAAGACTGTGCTTGTAGCACTGAGACTACAAGAGGGACCTATACTTTGTGTAGGCTAAGGTTGATCAATAAGGCAACACTGCTCAGTGAGCAATTGAGTTGCTCCTAGAGCAGCAGAAAAGCTTGGAAGGATTTCACTGACAGCTGTTTAGGGGAAAAACTGAGCTTCTAGCTTTTACATCTGTGAAGGGCACTGTTAACCATCGCTGAATGAAGAGCAAGACCACACAAATGTGAGGCATAAATACAAGCAAGGAGAAACATGTTTTAAGAAAGCGTACAGTAAACCTTCCACCAGCAATCCCCAAATCAAACAGGTTAGATAAGAACACTTCTGCCACAAGGGTGCAGAAAAACACATTCCTAATGTAGAATAGTTGGTTTGGAGATGAAGTATTACAAGACCACACTACCTACAATAGTCTTACAAATAACTCTCTCTCTTTTGTGTGTCAGTCCCATGCATTCAGCACATCGGGCAACAAACACCCTCCAGCACTTGTTTCAATAGCAGGTATGGCTTTACGGGGTTGAGTTGCTAGCCTGGCACCCAACCCTCCTTGGAGGGTGTACCACACACTCGCAATCACACTCACACCTAGGGCTAACTTAGGGTGCTCAATCAACCTACTACATGTCTTTGGAATGTGAGAGCAAACTGGAACACCTGGATAAAAACAACATGAACACAGGGAGGACATGCAGACTCTGTACAGAAGGCACCCCAGCTGAGAATCAAACCGGAAATCCTCTTGCTGTAAGGCAATAATGCTAATCTCTGCAATACTGCACTGCCCCCTATAACTAACAGATACAGTGTAATACAGTACAATTAACTGCTTAAAGTAGCACAGTTTTTTTTTTAATCTGCTAAGGTACAGTCACAGTATATAAGAGAAGTGCAAAAAATAATTAGAGCCCTTTTGTGTGCTTCCTAGCTCAGACAGACCAGGAAAAATCTACTGCCATTAGATGAATAATCCCAGTCCTCCTAATGTAAAAGCTCAGTAAAGGAGTGTCCAGAATGAAATGCTACCACAAACAAACTTAAAAGATATAATAATAAATTGTTTACAAATGAGCAGGAAAAAAGAAATATTAATGACATAATTTTTGCAATATATGTGATGAAAACAAGTATCAGACTAAACAAGCATTAGCTATCCACGCTTTACATCAGACATAGGCATCCCAAAGTCACAAAGAAATGTGCAAAGGGCAGGGCACAGTCTCATCACTTGCACAGGGTGGAGGGGTTACAGGACAGCAAGCCTGATACCAAATAAGTGAGTGTGTTTGAAACAGAAGCCAGTTTTTCAGCAAGTATACAATTTTCAGAGCGAGTAACTACAGATTGCAAATATAAGCTTAGATTAAATGTGTGCGTCTGAGGCTGCAAAGGCAAGATAATCTTTAATATGTATGTGGGTCTGCGTGAATGACATGATGTGCTAACACAATCAAAGCATCTGTGATCCTGGCTGGAAGTTGGTCTGCTCCCTGAATGTGAATGATGCCTGCTGGATGAGCTGTTGTTACGATGATATCCAGGAACATGACACCATGTCTGGATATGGACACCTCAACCAGTAACAGAGCAATGGAAGTAATGACACTGAAGGATGTTGCACAGCCAAATTACCTAACACCTGACAATATGGCATCTCTTGGACCATGTCATTGCTGACCCTCCCTGGCAGACATTTCATTACAGACATGGCTCAATCCAGTGTGTTATTCTTCCTGTCCAAGGAGTCACCCCACATGGTTCAGACAGTCTTGCAGTTCAGAATACACAACATTTACTACTCACACTGTCTCTTCCAAGTCCCTGGTGGAACATGTCTGTGCCGCCTTGACGGCCATACACATATGCTGCATAGCACCTACCGACACTCCAACATCAGGAGGAGGTTGGAAAGCAGGCCTTCTCTGGGCACTCCTACCAACTTCACTGTATGGAACCTCACACTTATGATGGCTATAGGGAGACTCAGTCAGCTCTGTTACTACAGTAACCACACTACCCTGTTCAACTGTGTCACCCTTAACCTATCCTATCTCTGAGGGCTCCATGCCATGGGTATGCATGGACATACTGACTGTGTCCAAAATACGGGCAGGGGATAAGGGATCAACAAACTCAGAGTCAGACTGACTCTCAACACCCTAGACTGTGCCACATCATCAGCATAATCATCATCAACACAGTCTACTGATACTCTAACATCAGGCAGTAGGAGTTCCATAGCACCAGTGTCAGGATCACCTAGGAGAACAATTAATTAATACAACAAAGAGAAATAGAGTAATTGCTGATCAAACTTATGTTATATGTTGAACATAGTTTAAGCAATACTAGATCCAAATACAATTAAAAAAAGGACTTTAATATATATGTAAATCTACATTTTGTACAGTAATAATAAGAACAATGTGCTTACCATGAGCAAGTGATCATGCAAAATTAGTACCAGATGTGCCTAGACAGAAGAAATGGAGATGAAAAAGAGATGACATGTAGCACAATATAAACAACACAATAAACAGTAAATAATCCAACTTACATCTGTTTAATAAGAAACATCTTATACAAAAAAATCTTCTTTCCAGTTTCTTTTTCAACTAACCTCTCTCTCTCTTTCTCAATCTCTCTTCTCCCCATCCCTTTGACTCTTTATCTATATGTAGCGATAGATAGAGAGATAGATTTAAGCTATACAAGACAGATGATTTCTTATATGGCATATCTGGAAGTTCTGCAGTAGACATACTTTGCTTTTCCTCCACCTCAGCACCAACATCAATGACTCTTTTTGAACCTCCCGATGAGCTGTGTGGATCTCTGATAGTGGATAGGAACTCTTCTGTTTTGGTCAGTGGTTGTTAGGTAGCAGGATCATCACCAGTAGCCATCCTTTCTTGGGTAATTGCAGCTGCCCTATGCTTGGCAGTCTTTTTCATATCACTGGCATGATGTCTTATTTTCTGGTAATCATGGCCATGCCCTCCATCTTTGTTAATGTCATTGAGTACCTGCTCCCAGAAATGGTCATGGGAAGACTTGTCAGCTCTGTCCCTGTCAAACAAGAATGTTTTGTGTCTCCTTAGTGCCTGGATGATGACTTTATTCTGTACATCTAAAAGTAAAATCATGAACGAACCACCATGGACAGCAAGACTCTCATAAAGTCCTTTATTAAACTGAACCCTCTATAAAAAGAAATTCTTGGCTTGAAAAGCAAAATCCTTATAAAAAAAGTCATCAAATATATGAAGATGAATGTAGTACATACAAAAAAGTGCACCATTCAGGATGGGTAAGTGCTTTCGAGATTGACCTTCCTCAGATCTGATGCCTGTTTCTCTACTGTGCTTAAACATGGTGCTCTATGTAATGACAAGCTGATATTTATTAGGTTGCTAGATATAATGTACAACTTTTGGGATTTTACAATTGTCGTGACTGCAGCAAAGACTAATGCACACATTCTTCCTTCAGTCTTTTGTCATATTTTAAATTTATGATGTAGGACTTCATTTATGGTGTGCTGAGATAATGCTCAAGTTTTTATCTTGCTTATTGTATATTATGAAAGTCCCAGTCCAGAAGTATGTCAATGTGCATTATATGACTGTTTTGTGCGTAACTGTTGGATACATCTTTAATTAACTCACCAACATCCTGCTGCTGTAGTAACCTGCTTGCTCCGTATTGTGAATACTTTCTTGTACAGAACATGACCCAATAATCATCATGACAAACATAAGATAAATACAAAACAATCGTGCAGGAGTAGCCCATAAGCAAAACTCATCTGTCTCTATTTCTCTCTTCCTGTTTCTCACCCTCATTTTTTTTGGTTCTTAGCTGTTTTGCTGAGCTTGGCATCACACCCCTTTTATTATTAAGCTGCTGAATGTAATATACACCTTATGGGATGTTAAAGTTGTTTTGATGCCTACATTTTCTGTTACTTCAATCTGTTGTCACAGTCCCTTGAAATGTAGGATTTTAACTTAAGAAAGTATGGCTTCCTATTTTGTGAGATAATCCTTCAGTCTGTACACTTTCAGTTTATACTGTCAAGGATTCGAATTTACAAGTATGTCACGCAATTATGTAATGTTGTTCCATATTGATAGTATGTGTGCATCTGCGTGCTGCATGTTATTAAATTACAAATATCCTGTTTATGTTGTCATCATGTTTCTACTGTCCTGTCCATTCTTGATCCAGATCATAACACATTTCTGTTCTGAATTTCATTAGGGTCTTAATGGTTTGTATGTCTGTTCTCCATATTTGCACAGAGGTTGTCTTGGGGCAACATAAAATACTATTAATTCTAGTTCTAATTTAAACACCTCAGTATATGAAAATGTATGCGATACTAGACCATCAGACATGCAAATGAAGTCAGAATTATGATTCATGGAAAGAGTTAAAAAAAATATGTATGTGATTGGGCTATTCAACTGTATGTGTTAATGGAGTGTGGTACTAAACATATATGGATTTCAGTGTGATGTTGACTGAACATGTCATTCTGTAAAGTTATGTCTATATTACAGCTCTTACATTTGGAAATTATGTAGTATGGTGTGGGACATTTTCGCACATACTTTATCAGTGGTATTCAACAATGCTCTATCATATTTTTGACCTGTCTGATTGTAGTTACACTGCATATTGTTCAATCATGCGACAATACAAGTGAAATTCACATTAACAAATGATTACTGTTTGCATACTGTCATCCTGAGCTGAACACTCATGAATGCTTAGTTGAAAATCTGCTGTTTAATAATTGTGAGTGTCACCAAAACACCATACTGAGAAACAGGTACTTCACTCACAGTAATGTAATGTAATCAACATGAATGACAAGATGGATAAATTAATTATGTGATTGTTATGTAATTACTTGGGATCAGCACATTGATGTTACTTCTGCATGTCAAGACAGGCATTTTCACCTAAATCTGTGATGCCATTAGCTTGTCTACAAAACAATGATGTGGTAATCTTTACAATTATGAATTTTCACACATTTAAAATCAGACTTCTCATGTGGTGCTTATGAATGATACTGTGATCTTTAGATTGTGTAAATAGATAGGTAGGTGGCTTGAATCAAACAGTAATGATGTTGTGTGCATGTCTCTAGTGTCAAGTAAGTATAGCTTTAATAAATTATGGTCAGTGTCCAGACGTACTCAGGAGAAATATTTACATTGGGAGAGGGCTCCCCACACATTTCAAACAAACAAACAAACATCTCCCCTGCAACACACTAATGAGATCACCATATCAAACATGCACTCTCTCCCTATAGACGTCAGAACTGCTGTGGTACTTGTGGTTGATAATTTGCTCTTTATAATGTGCAGACAGATAGGTAGGTGGTTCAAATCCAACAGTGATAAACTTTTGCACATATCCAGTTTCATGTAGGAAAACATTTACATTGGGAGAGCACCACAACATAATTTTAACAGAAACATCTTCCCTGCTACACACTGATGAGGTCAACCTGTCAAAAATTCACTCTCTCTTTGTAAAAGTGAAATGTCTGCTGTTGCACTTGCAATTGACACTGCGTTCTCTAGATTCTATAAATATACTGGTAGGTGGTTCAAATCCAGCATTGCCTAAATAGTGTATCTGTGTGTTCTGTCATGTACAATTGCTTCTATCACAGCACCTGTTATGCACATTTCCACTTAGCAGGGATTTTTTCACAAGCAGAGGGTTAACCTGTTAATTTGTTGCACCCCCTGGCAAAAGGCAGTTTTAGAAAATCACTGATTAGGTAATGCTTTAAAAAATACATTACCCCACAGTTGTAATATGATTTCTCCTCTGGCACTGGATGTTAATACTGTGTTCTATAGACTTTTTAAATAGGTAAGGGGTTTAAATTCAGAAATGGTGGACTGTTGTGACTGTTAGGCAGCTAGTTCTAATCTAGACATTATTCCTTACACTCAGTTGTGTGACTATAACTGTCAATATACATGTATTTAACAATGTTGCCACCCACCTTTCTGCTGCGTACATGTATAACTGGAGATTCCTGTTACAAGAATTTCTGTCCATTTCGAACAGATGAATGCTTTGTTTAAAAATGATAGCGCCACTTAATAAAATTTGCCATTTATAATAATATTAGTAGCCTTGTCCTCTGGCATAAGAAATTCAAACAATATTCTGTATATTGTTGATTTAGAAAGGCCAGGGTTCAAATCTGTGATTATCTACACATTGTGCATGATTGGGATTTCACTGTCACAGTGATGACTGCATTATGCCTCATGTCTGTTTGGGTATACATAGAATCATGCAATATTGTCTGACAATGAGGCATATCTCACCACTATTTTAACCAGTTTGCATGCACACGTATCACATACAGCAATAAGGTGATGTAATGCATTTAAATACTCATCTTACAACTGTAGTAAGACTTCTTATGAGGCTTGTTCAGTCTTCACAATATCCTGTAGCTTCTGTGATTGCATAGATAGGTTTTTAAAACACACAAAGAGTGACTCTGATGATTGTGTGCCAGTGAATTTCTATTTATGAATGGCAGCCATTACAGTGGTAATAATTACAGAATCAGGGGGAGAGGCCTCTACAATCCCTTTTACCTCAACCAACTGGTTTGCCACACAATCATTTGATGCACTGACTTCATACAGGAGGAGTCTCACAGTTGTGTTATGCCTTCCACTGTTGTAAGTGTGATTCTTAAACATTTCTTTAGTCTATGTACTTCCATTGATGGCTGTTCAGTTCCAGCAAAGGACAACATTATCTGAGTGAAGTGACATAACACATACGCTACTGCAACAACATATGTCCAGCCATTTTTATGTCAGGCCAAAAACTTCCAAGACATTTTGAGATTTCATAACAGTGAAGCAAGCGTTCTGGGATTTTTGTTTTGGGAATGGTCCTGTGTCACATACAGCTAGCACTGACTTGAATAGCATACTTATACAGATAGAGTGTGGTTTGAATTTAGGAATATGTGTGCACAAAACAATGTAGACAGAAAAGATTGGCTTAGTCAAGCAACACTGATATTGGATTGTTCTTAGTTATGTGCATATATTAACATAGCTACCCCCTTTTCATCACTCTGCTCAATTTTTATTGTATAATTTAACATCAGAAGTATTTTCTTGTTTCACCTTGAATGTTGTTATTTGTGGCAAGCATCATTACTATCTCCTGTAGCAGATGCAGTAAGTGCACAGCTCTGAAGAGTTTATAGTATGATTGTCAGCAGTTTAAGTCTGATAGCATCTGTCTGTCATATAACAGTGTCAGACAGGAGTGGCTTAGGCAAAAAAGTAGTTGTGGCACAGTCAGCGGGACACTCCACGTTAGGGAATCTGTAACCAATACAATAGGAAACTGGTGTAATGTCTTCAAAGCTATTCTTCATGATGCAAATGATACGTCTATTTATATGGCATCAATGATTGGTACACAACCCTCTGAGATCTGCCATGGCATGCGTTCAAGTCTGGCAGAATGCAAATACTGAATATGTCAGTAATTGCTGAAGGGTATTACTTTTTTCAAAATAATAATGTTCTTTCTTACATGTCTTCATACACACATTCATGTATTACTGCAATTCTTTTGTTCACACTATAGAGCTTTATAGGACATGAGGGCTGATATTAACATTTCTTGGTACTTTTCTGTTATCGGGACAACACTTCTAATGTGGTAGTAGGTGCACGCAATCTTCTCACAGCTGTTAGCCCTAAAGTGTTTATTTTAATGCGAAAGAAACATATAATAATGTGCTGCAGTGTTTGGTTTTACAGAACTAACATGACATGTCACTGTACTATATTTAACAAACCTGTGCCATCCTTTATATTGTTTACATCACTTCTTTATTCAAACTATATAAGCCAGATGAATCATTCTCCATGTTGAAAGTACTTTGTGTCATTCCTCAAAAACCTGGGCAGCATTTTTACCACTAACAAGGCACTGTCATCAGTGTTCTCACACCTTCTGCATGGGATGGGGTACTGGTGAGGAGCGACAGACATGGAGGAACATTAGAAACAAATGATAACACTGCAGTGTCGATATACAACACAAATGGCCGGGAGCATGCATCTGCAATGTATCAGTATTTCAAGCTACATTTTGGACCAACATTTATGTGTGGCTACTGCTGCCCTGTCAACTAAAAAGTGTTTGTGATGACTGCTGCCCCATTAATAGGGCAGGAAAAGGTTACTGTCAAAAAGGAAGAGTACAGCTCTGCTGTAACTTAACCACTCATTTCCTGAGGGTTCCCTTCCCAGAAAAAAATATACAATATTTCCAATGATTTACTGTGAAGTTGACATGTGGGCTGCCTACACTTAACATTGTATTACATGGCTTTTACTGGCATTCCCAGCAGTATTCATTGTCACAAAAAAATCTCACTCACTGAATTTTACAAAACAGACTGAGTAGCAAATAAACTGAAACATCGCATGCCTGCCATTTAAATCAGATAGAAAGTGTATGATTTCTCATGTATTGTACATAGTACATAAACACACAGCAGTACTGAAAAATAGCTTATGAAATTCTGACAGGAAAAATGTCTGTGCTACCCACATGAAAAACATCTCTGCTATCATTGACGGTGCGTGGTAACATTGCCTGCGCACATTTCCACTGCTCCCCCATTAACGGAAAAGTACCCCTTTCTTAATGTGTGGCATGCTGCAAAATCAGCAGAAAGTGTGACTGGGCTTGTGTTATGAGACTTCTTGAGTGTCTGTGTTGCTTAGCTGGAGTTATGGCAGTCTTTCTGTAATTTGTTATGATCTTATACCAATTTAGTAAATGCACAGCTTTTAGCAAAGAGACCTTTAATTAATAAATGTCTTATTCTTTGTCAGGACTTCAGTGAATTATCCTCTAAATGTTGGTGTTGTCAATGTCTGTGCAATGCAGTTATTGTCCTTCAAGCAAGGATAATAACATTTGGCACAGGTCAGTGCACATTTGGCTTATGTGCAATATAAATCTACAATAGGTCACTTAATAATACATGTTAATGCTTCATCTGTGTGTGTCATATGTTACTGTACTGTCATATGTTTCTTAATATTATTCTTCACAAGGCTCACTTCAGGGCTATGTATATATCAATTTCAATATACTACATTAAAATCTGTACTTTAACACTACTTCAAGTCAGCATGCATGGTGTGGCACTTACAAAGTGAAGTACACATGATATCATTGCTTACATTAAGTTATTAATACAAATGCATGCACAGGTGCCTGTGATTCTTCTCCATATTTCTACATTGTAACAGGTGTGTAGACTGCCATAGTAACTGTCAGCATTGCTTCTCAAATACACATAAAGCAATGCCAGCCTCAGTAATCTTTAACCTGCATGTGTTTTCTACCATTAATCATGTGAATGGAATTTATTGCCTTTAATCACTCCCACAGTATACATTAGAATGGCAGAGTAATTCAATACACCTGCCACATGTGTTTAGCAATGCATTCTCAATACAGTCATGTGAAGAACTCAAATATTACTGGTCATGCCACAAAACTTGTGTAGTGGCAAGCGTACATTTAGGTTTTATGAGTGTAATTATATTCATGTTATCATTTACATTAAATACAACAAGTCCTTGGCTAATGTGTATGTTTAAATGTACATTAACGTTTCTATGTTTATAGGTGCTGATAAACAGAAGAGGACAGAAATGTTGCTTTCTAAAGTGCCTGACACAACAGCTGTGGGGTTCATTGATTTGTGTTTATATATTATGATCTTGAGAGTACAGCATACTGTCATTCACATCAGACACCGTTCTGTATACACATCTGATATGCAAAAACGGCAGTAGATGCAAATATACTGTAATGTACCTACTGTCCTTGCTAACTATTCTCTGAAAACAGCGTTTGATACACATGTATCTGATTTATTCCCCTTTGTTCTCCTGTTGCTTTGTGTTCTCATATCATCTGACAGCATTTTTGTTTTTATTTATGTACATGAATCAACACAGTCAATAGAATTATTTTTAGTACATCAATATGAATAAGTATTTCTGACCAATACACTTTTTGTACAATAATCACATCTTACCCAAATACAGTTTCCCCATTTAGCTTCCACTGCTTCTTGTTTGTGCACTAATCCATATACCTGAGTACAGTTTCCCCATTTAATTTTTCTGTATCTAAATTCTTTTGTTAAAGTTGTCCTTTCCTCGTATTTTGATATCAGGGCATGCTCGTTCACTAGGTTTGCTTGCAAGCAACACTTTTTGTTTACAATATGTGTTCTAGCTTCCATGCACCTTTTTGTGGTTGATAATTCTTGTGCTAGCCAGGAATATGTGCTGCTAAATGCGTACGCTTCTGTAGCAGCTTGTATATTCCATGAACACTGCTGATAATCACTCTAGCATGGTTACATCATGTAGGCTTAGTGCAAAGTGTACACAATTGCAAATGAATCCCAGGGAATGATGTATGTATACGTGTATGTGTATGTATGTAAGTGTGTGTGTGTGTGTGTGTGTGTGTGTGTGTGTGTGTGTGTGTGTGTGTGTGTGTGTGTGTAAGTGTGTATACGTGTGTTGTGTGTGCATCCATTGTTTATCTATCTATCTATCTATCTATCTATCTATCTATCTATCTATCTATCTACCATTTATCTAGCTCTCTGTCTCTTTACCTCTCTTTCTCTGTATCTATCAATCTATCTATCTATCTATCTATCTATCTATCTATCTATCTATCTATCTGTCTGTCTATCTATCTTTCTGTCTATCAGTCTTTCTATTTATCTAGACACCCACACCTAAGATCCCAATGGGGTTATAAAATATATGCATGCTAGACTAAAAACATTTTCCCTTTATTTGATATTATATAGACTTCTTTGAGGAAATCTATGCCTTGCCTTAAATGCAATTAGGGACCCTGTGGTCCTGAATTTCTTGCACTTTCACAAACAAAACAATCTATCAAATACCAAACTCAGGGGTATAAATCTTTTTTAGCAAATTAATAAAACAAAGTGGAGGATAGGTTCATTAATCAGCCTCTTCTGCTACTGGAATAGAGCCCCCCCCCCCACACACACACACAAATAAAGCAGTGTGATATACTATGTCCCTTCAAAAGGGATTGGAAAATTGGATGGATATTCATAAATTCATCTTGGAATTGACTGCTTACCCCTCTTAGAGAGAAGATGTACAGTTTATGGGTAGGTGTTGCCAAGGCAGAAGGGTCAAAAGGCAATGGTTATTAAATAGTCAAATATATATAGTTAGATTGCATGTTTCCTGGCGAAAACAAAGAAACAAAGCCAAATCTGTTTCCCCAGAGATGATACTGAGAAAATGCAATCAAAATAATAAATCAAAATATACTTCATACCCAGAATTTACCTCAGCCACATAGTATCCCCAAACGTTAAATCTGATGAGAGAGAAACATTACACACTAAATATAATACAGATATAACAAAACATGCCAATTGCCCCTTTTCACTGCAACTGAGAAAAAAACAGTAAATTAATCAAAGATACAATAAACCAAACTATATGTTGCCAACATAAAAATATGTCATCCCCACTTAAACCAAAGTCAAAACAATACTTAAATCAATACATTTCACTAAATAATAGCAAAAACAAAGACAAATAATATTTAAAAAATTTAAGAAAGCAATGGATCATAACATAAGAAAATGCATATAAAATCAAACATCAAATCAAATGTGCTGTTGGCCTGGGGTAACCTGACATCACTACAAAATACAAATAAAATACAGTGCATCAACTCCAGTACAAATATACAGTGCCTAATTACTAAACACTTTCACTGAGACTTTTGTCATTATAGCAATAACCCACGCCTGGGTGTGGGTAATGCGGGATTTACCCATGGTTGGCGTGGTTTGGTCCCGAGGGCGAAGCCCAAGGGACCAAACAAAGACAACCGTGGGTAAATCCCGCATTACCCACACCCAGAAGTGGTTATTGCTATTATATATGACATTATTTAAGAAAAGAAACAATTACTTTTCTTAAATAATGGCATTGTATACGCCTCTTTGCTGCCCTTCTGCAGCTGTCTGGTATCCGCGGCAGTTCTGATGTACTGCGCATGCCCACGCAGTACATCAGAGCTGTGGCCAAAAGCAATGGAGAAAGCAAGATCTCCGTTGCTTTTTACTGTTTCGCTATGTTAAATGGGTTTAACATAGCGAGACTGCTTTAAAATAAGCAACGGAGATCTCCGTTGCTTATTTTAAACCTGTCTCGCTATGTTAAACCCATTTAACATAGCGAGACAGGTTTAAAAAAAGCAACGGAGAAAGCAAGATCTCCGTTGCTTTTTACACACTGTGTCGCTATGTTAAAGGAGTTTAACATAGCGAGACAGCTTAAAAAAGCAATGGAGATCTCCGTTGCTTTTTTTAAACCTGTGTCGCTATGTTAAACTCTTTTAACACAGCGAGACAGTGTTTTAAAAAAAGACTTATACTAATGGAAAAAGTCCGGGCGACTGGACCCTTTTCCATTAGTATAAGTCGATTTACAACGTGCACGCTGGCCAATCAGCGTGCACGTTTTGGAATATTAATTGGGGGTCATGGTATAATATACAATAACCCATGGTCACATACTGCAGGAGCTCTGCCACAAGGCCCAACTCCCAAACATTTTCTCTGAGAATTTTAACATTGTACGATAGCCTGTGATCATTACACCCAACCTTGATAGTGCTGGTGTTCTGCCACAAGGCCCAGCTCCCAAACATTTTCACTGAAAATTTTGCCATTGTACAATGTAAGTAAATTGAACATGAAAAAGCAAGCTGTGTATTAACTTTGGTAAGTCAAATACCAGCTTGACCTGTTCTAAAAAGTGTCTGCAACACCCCCATTGGTCTCTTGATCAATAGCTTATACTGTATATATCAGTTACTTAGTCTCTGCTAAGCTGCCAGATTTCTGCATTTACAAAATAAAAGACAACCTGTTCTACTTTGTATCTCTCTGCTAATTGCTTTGTACTGGCTATAAACTGAGTACTTTCTGTTACAATCTGACTTGAGGGTGACAGGGTTACTGTAGTAGAATCTGTTGCTAATTATACAATGACTGGCCATTAACATTCCAAAAGGAGCACACTGAATGGTAGGCCCAACCAGCGTGCCCATTGTAAATTGAGAATATGCCAACGATAAAAGTCCGGCTACTAAAATATCATTGAGCAGACAGACTTTTGTTTTTATTATTATTTTGTGTTAGACATGCATTAGTCTGAATGAAAGAAACTCTGAAACTGAAATGCATGTCATTATTTAGTGACTTCGTTCCTCATAAAATTTATTTTTTACAAATACCCAAGGAACAAAGTCACTAAATAATGACAGGCATTTCAGTTTCAGACTTTTTTACTTCAGACAATGCACACATGTTCACATTTTTTAAATAAAAGATCAAAAGGTGCGTAAATGTCCACAAAAAATACAAGAAAACTCAGGTACGTTCTGCAAACTAAAATATATCTGATTTTCCTTGTATTTTCCTGTCTCTCTCCTACCTCTAAATTGTCGGGAGGTTACACTTTTTTTTTCTTTCAAAAAAAAAATAATAATGCAAATCATCCTTTTCCCATTACTTGCTTGCTAAACCAGTGATGTACTGCATAAGCCTGGGAATGCAAGTCCCATATGCATGCGCAGTACATCATCAAAGAGCACAGTCAGGAAACAACATGGAAGAACACCATGGTGCCATTACACAAAGACATTATTTAAGAACAGTAAGTCATTTCTTTTTCTTAAATGATGTCATTGAGTAATAGCAATAAACAACTCTGTGGTGTGATATATTGAAGAATTACCCACGGTTGGCTTTGTTTAATAACTCGGGCTTCACCCTTGTGATTAAACCACATCAACCATGAATAAATCTTCAGTATACCACACCCACATCGTCGAGTATTGGTATAATATTTTGTCACTATTGTCTCCTCTCCATCTTCCTTCACAGTGCAGGTACGTGTCATATGTTATTACATTTCTATTTGCTCTAAGACTATGTAAGTCAATTAAATACCCTGGTAGCATGTTATATTTGTATCAATTTCATTCAAATCAGGTAAGCTTTATGTACGCTGAGCCTGTGCCCTTTAACAAGTATGTAATGTCAGTTGCTGGTGTTTTTGGTATATACAACATTCTTTTGACTTACTGGGTAATCCTATGAATGTTTACTAAGTGATGTTTTTTAAATTGTGCTTATCAGTGTAGTGCTATGCTATGATAACTTTATACAGCTCTCTATATACACTGTATTACTATGGTTCTCTGTCAGTATACCTCCTTCTAACCTACTTTGAGCTTACATGCATAAACACTGTTACTGTCTCTCTGCTGACTTTCTCTATGTTCTCTTACTCTGACTCACCATTGTCCTTCCTCTATCTTTTTATAATAGGTATTAACTTTAATGCCTCAATATAATATGGCAGTTTAGTAGAGTTTTTCTCTTTTCATTCCTTTCAGAGCTTTTGGTCACTACATCTGACCCATGATACTGCAGTAGATCTGCCGCAAGACCCATCACCCAAACACTTTCACAGAGAATTTTGTCATTGCATAACATAAGCAAATTTAACATAAATAATCTTATGTATTAACTTTATCCAGTCAGATATGTGCCTGCCCTGTACTGGAAAGTGGCTGTAACATCCCCACCCCTCACTGCCAGTATCTTTACCAGTCGATTACATTGTATATATCAGTTACTTTGTCTCCCTAACTATTGTGTTTCTGCATACAGGAAATGAAAGGAAACCAGTTCTACTTTGTGCCTGTCTGTTAATTGCGTTATACTGGCTATAAACTTATTGCTCTGCATTATAAGTTGACCTGAGTGTAGAAAGCCTTATTCTGCCTTGCTACACTTGGCTTTGCTCTACTTTACTTCATTTGTCTACCCTATAGCCAATTATGACCTCCCCCTTACTCTACTTTTATACTTCCCACATACACATTTCACTTGCGGCTCATATACCCTAACTCTCCCCAAACAGCCATACTATAATCATAAAAACACTCCTGTTATTTTTACCTAATTCCCAATTTGCGTTTAATCTTTTAGTACCATTACTAACTAAAGTAGTCCCTCCCATACTGCTTTGCACTATATCCATTCATCTTCACACCCCTCCCTAACAGTACCTATCTATTCTGCATTGTATATTCTACTTTCACAAATAAACCTTCACTTCTTCCTATTTTAACTACTTCCTCATATTCTAGCCTCTTTAACACCTCTCTTCATTACATTCCAGAAAAGATACTGGGATAACCTAACTATCTTCCCTCATAGAAAATATTTCTTTCCTACCTACCCTCTATCAGCTTTCGGACTCAACCACCTATTACCTTGCAGCTTCTTGTTTCATTCTTGATCCTTACTTCCCCACCACCTACCATCAGTAAAATACAGATCCTTTCTATACATCACAACAAATCTATTTAATGGCACTATCACCTTTACTCAAAATATAGACTGATTGACTTATTTCAGTAGCAAAATACTAACCAAAAAAAAACCCCAAGTATCAGTAATTCCCCAATATATTAAAATTCTTCTTGATGAAGACACTAACCCTAATTCTGGCCCAGCCTATCACAGTGAATATCAAGACAATTCACTTCAACACACTACTATAACCCCACAACGGTCAACCCCCAACCACAGCAATCTAACGTTTGCTGCCATAAATGTTAGAAGCATAAAAAGTAAAACTGCTAAATTACATGTCTGGATTACCCAACATAAGCCTGATATTCTCACTGTAACTGAAACGTGGCTTAAACCCGGCATAAACAACTCTAAAATTATACCTCCCAGCTACAGTGCCATCCATATTGAATACATAAAGAGGAAAGGTGGTGGTGGTATTGCTTTAATATTTTCCAGCAACTATCACAGTTCCTCTTACACTAAACCAGTACCAAAATTCAGTTCAGCAGAGCTTCTTGTTACTTTCCTGAAAATAAACATGTGTAAACAACTGATAACAATACTCCTTTGCTAGAAAATATCCTACACTGGATTTCCATAACAATTCCGCAAGAAAAAATACTACTAGGTGACGAGAATATCAATTGGTTGAACATAGACTCTAACTACTCTACATCTAACATGAACTCATATGGTTTCACACAACTAATTAATAGCCCCACACATTATAACAAGACATCAAATTCTCTATTAGACTGGATCCTGCTATCAGACCCTGGCAAATACACCACCTCAGGTACAATATCAGACTCTCTCAGTGATCATCTTGCAATCTGTACCACCAGACATCTGACACATCCACTTAAACAACATTCTTATAATACAACCCACAACCTTTTTAAGTTTAATCCAGAAATGTTCATTACTACCCTATCATCTATTAACTGGGACTTCCTAAAAATCCTCCTCTTGGATAATGCTGCAAATTAATTTAATACATCTTTGTTGAACATCCTAAATAGCCTTGCACATACTAGAAGGAAGAGACTAAAATCAAATAATGTTTTTGTCTATGCAAAAAGAGTAGAATACTGATGCAGGACAGAGAAAAAGCATGGAAAGAATGGCAAAAATATAAAGTATCACAATATCTTGAAAAATTTAGAATGCTTTGCAACTGTGCTAAAACAATTGGTACTTATGTATTATCGCAACCAGATTTTCGCGGTTGCGAATTTCGCACAGTTCAACAGAAACGAGTGCATGAAACTGGTGTGAAGAATTTTGGGACTGACATATTATGGGAAAAGTTATACCATACTGTGGAAAACACAGGTTTGCTTCACTATTGTTGGATGCATTTGAGGCACCGTTAGCAATGTTATAGCAGCATTCACAACAGTATCCAGAGAATCATTTTCAACCATTACTTTATAAGTCTGAGCAAGTCTGTTAAACAGACTATGTGTGTTTCCACACTGATTTAAAAGGGTATATGTAGATCACTGCTGTACTGCTGAAGCTAACAGCATGAAAGAAAAAAGAAAACAGTTTAATTTTTTAAAAATGCTATGTACACTTCTGATCATAGCTCACCTCAGTTTTTAACTCCATTGCCTTACCATGTCTGTACCACAGCTGTCCAGCAGTCCATCAAGTTTTATCCGAGGCGTCCACAACACTTTTGAATAACACTTTTTACCATGTTTCATGCACTTGTTTCTGTTTAAGTATGCAAAATATGTCCTTGACAGATTATGTGTGCTACAGTTACACAGTGTATTTCCTGACTCGCTTTCCATTCAATAACATTGATTTGAGAAATGCAGTTATTGTCAAGCAGTTACAAGAGCAAATAAGTACGTCTCTCCACAGTACAAAGTTGCACCCTTACTCCTCTTCATGGATCATACCCCTCTGTGACAGACTAATGATTATTTCTTTACAGACCCCTTTTCAGGTTAGGAGACCTGTTTCAGTATATACATAACGAACTATGGCAGTGCGGAAATCTGGTTGTGATAATACGTAAGTACCAAACAATTAAATAAAGACAAAAAATATACTGTTATAACTTTCAAAATAAAATTATGGATAGCCATTAAAGAAATCCTGCATCACAGCCAAAAATGTAAACCTAACACCTCTCCCAATTACACACCATTCAAAACCTTAATACAGTTCACCTTTTATTTCATAGATAGTATAGCATCTCTAACCAAGGATTCTCTATCATCTAATTCTAAACCTGCTGAACAGCCACATATCTCTACATCCAATTTCACCTTCAAACCTGTGCCCAAATCCTGTATAAATCTATTCTTAAACAAACTCAAACCATGTTCTATTTCAGCTGATAACCTTGAAGTGGCTACTTTAAAAATAGCAGCCAATAGCCTTGCCCGTCTTTTCTTAGTTCTTATAAATTGGTCAGTCCAGGATCTGACTTTCCTTCTCTCTAGAAAAAGTAACACATTATCCATTTTCCCAGAGGAGAACATTCAACATCAACAGACATTAGTAATTTTAGACCTAGAGCAATCTTGAAAAATGTATTTAAAAATAATTGGTAAACCATCTCCTGCAGGAAGAACTCCTATCCCCCACACAACATGGATGCCATCCTTCTAATAGTGCTAACACTGCACTTCTAACCTACATAGAGATCTGTGTTCAGCCATTAATGGGAAAAATCGCCAAATGGTATTACACTGAAATGCTGTTCAGTGAAACTGCCCATGTGGGGGGCTGCACCCCCACAGCCCCCACTAATTATATATACCAACTCCTAGATTGCACTACAGTGGGGAAAGGGCAAATTTCCTGATCCCTACTGTAATGCGATCTTATGCGAATGGATCGATGAACAGCATGTTCAATGACACATCTCATTCAATGCTTTTTCTATTTGATGGCTGGACATAGACCCCATATATAGATACTGTCAATAAAGATACAGATAGTGGCATATTTCTAGAATTGTATAAAGACTTCAACACAATTTGTCGCAGTAAACATCTACTTCAAGTGTCCTCATTACGTCTTTCTCAGCCCACCCTACTATGGTTCAAAAGCTACCTATCCAATATGTATCAGTCAGTAAAATAGCACTCCACCCTCTTTCCATACCTTCCAGTCACCCCCAGTGTACCACATGTTCCTATCCTTAGTCCCCTCCTCTTTAACATTCTCATCAACACTCTCCACACATCCATACAACAAGCCTCCCTAATACACTTTGTCAATGACTCCACATTCATTTGCATATCTGACAACATGGTACAACTCCAAAAAATTACTCAGGAAGTTTGACATTAACTGAAACCTAGCTTTATAACTCAAAACTCATGCTGAACCCTAAAAAGTCTACACTACTATTATTTTTCCAAATCTCTCTCTGGAAAAAAAGAAACTTTAAAGTCCTCTTTCCTAATAATAATACGACCATTGAAGGAAGAACCCCTATCACTCACACAACATGGCTTCTAAAGTTACATTTAGTCGAATTTAGTCGAAAGTTTGCTTGTTTGTTTGTTTGTTTAATTGAACTGTGGAGGCTGCCCACTAAAGTGTGCTAGCATGTGTAACTAATTTATCACTGTCTCTGCATTTTCTGTGTATTTCTGCAAAAAAAAAAACAAAAAAATAATCCTTGTTTTCCCGCCTTTCTCGACTAGTTTAGACCAGTATACAGGCATTGCTGTATTCTGGGCTGTGGTGTAGTTCCTGTGTTGTCCATTACCTTACTTGGATAAAAGGAAGTTTCTTTGCTCACCAGTGGGAGTGGGGAGCCTTGAGCAGCCTACCTATCCTTGGGGGAAGTGACCTCAGCACAAGAAGCTGTTAGTAATTGGTTGTTTGGGACCATTCCTAGCTCTTTTGTAGTTCACTGCTTAAAATCCACCTTTGCACGGCTTCGTGCGGTCGTGCGCATAGGTTAAACAAGGTTAAACTTGGTTAAACAAGGTTAAACGTTTTCTGGCTCCGCCAAGTCTGCTCTTCAATTTTTCCCTTAGAACTGTTCTACTTGCAATCTAAACAGCCTATACTCTATCTGAAAAGCTCAGCACTTGCTCCTAAAGCATTGTGTATACAGGTAAAGCACTCTTAAACAAATGAAAAGTACTTCATTCACCTAAATTCTGTTGAGTACCCATTTCCCTATAGGTCCTTTTTGACTCAGTTACACAGCAATCTTTTTCACTATTTCTAGCATGTCGAAGGGTCAGTTGCTGGCCTCCTCTCCTGTTCAGCTGGTGAATTTGGGAATCTTGAGGCAATGTTACAATTGCCTCATGTACACAGACAACCCTCTCCTCCTCCCAACAAATACAAATACATGCGAGAGATGCAACTATATAGCCAAACTGGAGGCTGAGCTCTCTCAATTCAGTACTGGCAAGACCAGTCAGGAGGAGAAGGTAACCACACACACCACAAACCCAGTCTCACATAGAACTATCACAACTGCAAACCAAACACATAAACACACAAAAACATACTCGGAGGCACTGATTAAAAATCTACCAAAACAACAGAGGCCTCCAAAGCAGACACCCAAGCAACCACCACCTCAAGACATAGCAAATGCAACACATAGTTCACAAAGTCAGTGTACTAAACAGTCACAGCCCTTAAGGCCAAACAACATGCCAGACACACTTGTAATAGGTGACTCCATAGTCAGGCACACTGACGTCCCGCTCACCAGACTGAACAAGGAGAGGGTCACAGTAAGCTGCCTGTTGGGAGCTAGAATCCACCACATAACACAAGCACTCAGGTCACTCCACAGCAAGTACAAATATGACTCAGTCATTGTACATGCCGGTGTGAACGACCTGAGACGTACCTCCCTGGACTACATGAAAAAAGACATAGAGGAGCTCTCTGATTATGTAGCCCAGGCCGGTATGACCTGAGCAGCATCTTACCCTCACCAAGAATGATGCCACAGTACAAAGACAAAATGATCAGTTTTAACAATTGTTCAGGAAGCTTTAAAAGCCACTGAAATATAGTTTTGTATCTTGCAACTCATGCTTAACACGAAAAAACCTAAACTTGTAGTCTTTTCCCCCAAAGTCCTCTCTCATGAAAAATTAAAACTTAAAGTCTTCCCTCTTGATAATACAATAACTGAAGTTACTTCTCACAGCAAGTTATTGGGGATGATAGTAAATGATGATATTAGATTCAACCTGCTTATACAAAATTGCACAATAGCAACTCATCAAAAACTTGGGATGCTTTACAGAGCCAAAAACTTAAAATTTTCCACTGTCTTCTCTCCACACTTCTCTATGATGATCCCATCCATACTAAACTCCAGCCAAAACAAAAATCAAAACTTGAACAATGCTAAAAATAGTTGTCAAATTTGCATTCAATGTCTCTTTCAGAACCCACCACTATATAGCACTAAAAGGCCTAAAATGGTTAAAACTACCCCATCAACTAATATATGCATAGCATCTTACCTGTAAAATTATCCTGCATCCATCTGCTTGGCAATAAATAACATTCTATACAACTATGTTCCCAGTCAGTTATTATGATCCAATGGACAAAAACCTCCTGTCTGTCCAGAAATCTATCAAATCTGCTTGGCATTGTCTATACTCATACCATGTTGCAAAGCCGTAGAACTCCTTACCTGTATCCATCAGGTCAATACCTCCCATTCTTCAAAACAACTCTAAAAGACTTCCTGGCTAAAAGTTGTTTCTGTTCTTGCTCAGCAACAGGTACACTGTATCACTAAATGTAAACAAGTACATTTCCATACCTTACACCTATTACACTCCTTTCTTCACTCACTTCCTTACTTCTAGCAGTTTCTCTCCCCTAGCTTTCTGTCTAGATATACTGTAAGCTTGCTTTTCTCTCACTTCACATTGCAATTCCTGTTTCTGTTATCCATACTCACTTTTAATTCCTCCATAAACTGGATAAAGTTTCTCCAAATATTAAGTCATCATCATTATTTAACTTGTATCTATTCTTAATCAATGTTTTCATATTATGTCTAATTCAGTATAATTAAACTATAGATGTTTTTGTATAGTTTTTGAAGATCCTACCCATTTAGAATTTTTCAGAAATCAAATGTCAGTAAATAAGTAAATAAATAAACATCAGTCAAAATAGAACTAATGCCATCTACTCAGGAAGTGTAAAACTTAGAAAAATACTACCAATGGATATATGCTGAAGCAGACAGAAAGTGAAACTTGACCTTTGACATCTAGGTATCACTAAGTCCCTTCCATTTACAGACCAAAGAATACTTCAACAATTGCATGTTGACACTCATAAAAGTCCAAAACTGAATTCACTGATGTTAATGTAAAATAATATAAACAGAAAATAGATGATTCAAATATTTGGGTGCCTGTAGGTGTATAATAAGTAAAATATCAGCTGTCGGTAATGGAAACTCATGTCATAATGACTGTCTGTGCCTTTAGCCCCCCCCCCCTCCGAAAAAAAAATGTTTCCAAAAAACATACAGTACACAAATACACATACAAGCTTGCACACATGCACAAAATCTTTCACGGCGTTCCTATAACAAGTGCCAACAACATAGTTTAAAACTTAACAACCTTGTTTTGTGCATCAAAAAAGCCTGTTGACTTAGTAGGATGCATTGTGATAAGGACACATGAACATGAAGACAAGCAAGGAAGCTAGACTGAAAGCTGCAAGAAAGACCATTAGACAGTTTCATTCTGTTGTGCTAGACATTTTTCCCCATCTCTAATTTCAGTACTATCACTGCTGCATCGCTTCTTCTAAGTATGGAATATTAGTGCAAATGCCCCGTGTAATTTTATCCTTTGCAAACAATACAACTGCTTCAGCTAAATCAGTTAGGAGAGTCAAATGTGAAGGTATGTAGGTTACTACTTGCACAAATGTGTTATAATAAATATATAGGCTAAAAACTGAAATATAAGATTGATCGTGGAAAGAAGTCTTAAAAAATTACAGTTATGACAAGATGATATGAATTTTTTCTGGAGGGGACTTCGTATTGTTACGCTGCAACAATAAGAAAAGAATCAAACACGTCTGATTTGGAACTTTTACTATATTTAAGCTTCTGACGATGAAAATATGGACAAAGTATTTGATTATAAATCTAACAACTGATTCTTCATATACTCAAATAATTTGCTAGCAATTTGATTAAGACCTGTATTTTTATGAATAGCTTTTTTTTTTTACCAGTCCATGGAAGTTACTTAAAAATGTGGATACTACGTTAAACATGATGCTTCAGTGTTTTTGTCACAGTAGGCATTCGACAGTGATGTCATTTTTCAGTGACACTGCACACATTTGCACTGCCTGCTAACATTGGTGCATATCTGATAAAAATATGTGAACTTATATAGGCAATGAATTTGATATACCTGGGTTATGAAGAATGTGTGCATGAAGTTTTACATTGCTGTCTATATAAAGACTTTAGGCGTATTAAATGTGTCCAGAGATAATGACAGAAAACATTTTGTTAGGATATCTTCATACACTAGATATGATGAAAAAGGTGTAATGACTAAAGACAGACATGCATGAAATCTTTTAAAATATTAGTCTATTACCTTTCACATGAATTATAACAGCTATATGGTGATACACTGCCATAAATCTGTTGTGAAATATATAGGAAAAATGAACACAGATATAGTGTTAGGGGCATTCGAGGGGCATTCATACTAACAATCCTCATATGACTGTCAAAAGTTTCAACATACAAATAGTAGCAATGCCATTCAATTTACTTTGACATTTTTTAGCATTTTCTGCTTATTCACTCCTTTTTTTTCTGGCCTTAACAGTGTCTAGAATGCAGGCTTATTAGTGCTGGATTACAGTTTACTACCCAAAAATGTTGCTTCATTCTTTAGAGAAAGGTATTATTTTTTCTTCTGTTAACAGCAGTCAGTACCAATGTCACATCACTTCACAGCACTATGATATTTGTTCTATCAACACAACACTGTAATTCAGTTTTCAGTCCTGACTTACTTTGTTACAGAATGTACAACCATGTGCTTTATACCTCCGTTTTTACTGATGCTTTTTGCCTTTAAGATACAGTAGGTATCATCTGAAATTAATAGCTGTGGAAATAAATTAACCTGTCATTTTTAAGAAAAATAATTATACACAGGGTGGTGAAATATAATGCTGCACAGATCTACTAAAACCAGGTCTGCTGCATGAAAAATTGAACTGTCCACATTTTTGCTAAGGTTATTAACTGCATGTCATCACAGTTTGATAGAATTTTCTTAAAGTCAAGATGAAATACTATGTAGAGGGTAAGTTGTGAAGATGCTTGCTACATGCTATATTTTTGTGCTAGTAACTTATATTTAGGGTCAAACCTGAGGATCTAGTTAATAAACACATGGAGACATGGAACATCTTGACTAATGATCACTGTATGAAGCTGCGAAATAACTACTTTAAGACTGAAGGGTTAACATTACATGTTTTATATTAAAGTTTTAGTTAGGTCTGCATTAGGATAGCATACTGAAATTTTCAGTTCCAGGTAATGTAGCTCAAACTTCATAACAAAAGTAAATAACTCTTTTAGAGCTTTAGACGTGACATGGGATGCTGCATTCATGTTACTGAATGCATTTCACTGGACAATCAACAAGGCAGGACCTACACCTGCGTTATTTATTCTTTTCTATTTTTGACCTTTCTAAAAGCAGTTAAATGAAGAAAAGGTTCACAAGTTACAAATATTAACTAATGAGACAAAGAACAACCATGCAGGCTTTATTGGTGGTAAAATACACTTTTACTCATAGGCAGTTTGCTTAACACATGGAATCCTCTGA
Organism: Protopterus annectens; assembly: GCF_019279795.1. Lineage (NCBI taxonomy): Eukaryota > Metazoa > Chordata > Ceratodontiformes > Protopteridae > Protopterus > Protopterus annectens. Next base: position 994,175,476 of record NC_056730.1, read on the forward strand.
TATTTTGTATAAGAGAATAAGTCATAGATACATGATATTTTTGTTGCTCCCTATTGAAATGTGAGAACTCATAAACTCTGAGTGCTAACAGACTGATAATAAAAAGATCAAAACTACAAGAAAAGAGTAGTGGAATGCTTTTCATTGTAAGGTAAAAGCTTGCCATAATAAACTAACAATGTATAATACAATATAATATATAATATAATATAATATGATATAATATAATATAACATAATATAATATATTACAGGAATTTTATGGACAATGTTGTTCTTATAGCTGTAATTTGTTATACACATGGGTGTCAATTAATTTTGTACACAAGCATGCTGCCTTCTCTCATACATTTTCAATATTCTGACTCTATGTAGTGCATGGTCAGTTATGTGAGAGGCTGATGCTCCCGTCTCGATCTTTTCAAAGACAATAAAGTGGTTAGTTAATTTCTTAATGTAGATCTATATATACATATATATATATATGGGTCTAGTTCAAAATTTCAAAGTTTCAAAACTTTGAATTTCTTATGGTCGAGCCCATAAGTTCAAAGGTTTGAAACTTCCATTTAAATGGAGACTGCTGTATAGTGTACAACAGTATATTTCCCATTTGCCTCACTGTAGTGTGATCTCAGAGTTGGTATATTTAATTAGCAGGGGGTGTAGAGGGAGAGGGGGAGCTTGTTTTTATTTTTTATGTAAATTTTAAAGCTTCAAAACTTTGATTTTATGGTCTCGACCATAGGAAGTTTGAGGTGTTGACATTTAGAAATTTAAAAGTAGACCCATGGGTCTATGTCACATAATCGAACCACACCTCACAGAAACTCTTTTTGTAGAGATGAAAAGAGCAAATGTTCAATAAAGCAAATGTTCAAATCAGCGAAAAATACCACAGGGAGAAGAAGCATTTGGCCACCTTATGAATGACACACAACACAGTATGTCAAACCCACAGCCCCCCACACCCCTCAAACTATATATAGCAATTCCAACATCACACTACAGTGGAGAAAAGAGCAGTTTCCTAACATTCACCAAATGCTTCCTTTCCCTATGAAATTTTTTGCTGATGTGACCATTCACTTTATTGAATGTTGACTCTTTTCATCTCTATGAAAAGAGTTTCAGTGAATTTTGGTTTGATTATGTGAAGTAGACCCATATATATATATATATATATATATATATATATATATATATATATATATATATATATATATATCTGTACATATATATATATAAATATATAAATATCTACATATATATACATAAATATATAAATATATATATATATATATATATATATATATATATATATATATATATAGTTATTTATATGGGTGTACTTTTGAAGAATGAAAGTTCACTACCTCGAACTTCAAAAGTACACCCACACTAATGTGAAAGTGCACTTTCACGAAAGTGCACTTTCGCCAAACCGCTAGACCGAATGGGCTAGCATTCACGGACCTTAGGGTTAGGGCACAGGTCATGGTAAGGGGATAGCCTAAGGTTTGTGACTACAGCATGATAGTGGAAGACATTCCAAATCATGCTATGTCCTCCACTGTGGTGAGATAGTCACGGACCTTATGGTTAGGACATGGGTTAGGGTAAGGGGATAGTTAGTAGGGCTATCCCCTTTCCTTGACCCTTTCCCTAACCATAAAGTCCGTGACTATCGCACAACAGTGGAAGACATTTCAAATCGGGCTATGTCCTTCACTGTGGTGCGATAGTCATGGACCTTAGGGTTAGGGCACGGGTTAGGGTAAGGGGATAGTTAGTAGGGCTATCCCCCTTACCTTGACCCGTGCCCTAACCCTAAGGTCTCTGACTATCACACCACAGTGGAGGACATAGCCCATTTTTCAATGTCTTCCATTATGGTGTGGTAGGTTCGGTCTAGTGAGCTTAAGCGAAAGTGCACTTTCGCTTAAGTGGGGCTGTACTTTCCCATTTTGAAAAAGTGAATTTTTTGTTGTAGGAAAGTACACACACACATATATATATATATATATATATATATATATATATATATATATATATATATATATGTATATATATATATATATATATATATATATATATATATATATATATATATGTGTGTCTGTGTGTGTGTGTGTGTGTGTGTGTGTGTGTGTGTGTGTGTGTGTGTGTGTGTGTGTGTGTGTGTGTGTGTGTGTGTGTGTGTGTGTGTGTGTGTGTGTGTGTGTGTGTGTGTGTGTGTGTGTGTGTGTGTGTGTGCGTGTGTCTATATATGGATATACATTTATCTATAGAGGTCCCCTTCAGAGTATTAAACTTGCAGAACATCAAACCTCTGATCATCAAGGACCATAGGATAAAAGTTTTGTAATATCGATCTCAAAAAAAAAAAAAAACCTACAATGTGAAAACTTCTTATTTCACGTTTTTGCAGAAGGGACAAGCCCCCCTGAATCCCCCACATCCTCTGCTACTTAAATATATCAACACCAAGATCGCACTACGGTGAAGAGAATGGTACTGTACAGTACAGAACGGAAAATGTACTGTTCTCTTCACTGTAGTGTGATCTCGGAGTTGGTATATTTAAGTAGCTGGGGGTGTGGGGGGCACAGAGGGGTTTGCCCCCTGCAAAAACTTACAAGAAGACTTTTTATCTTTTTTAATTTGTTCTACTTTAATGTTCAATGTTGTATAACATTGATCATCTTGTCCATGATGATGTGCGGTTCGATGTTCTGCAACTTTGGTCATTTGAAGTAGACCTGTCTATATGTATAAGATGTATGTATTTGTACATGTACAAAGGGTTCCTGTTAGTCCAAAAGCTTGAGTAACTGTAAGCCATTGGTTTGGTCCAACACAAATATAATACCACCACTGTGTTCTAGTATTTCTGTTTGTTGTGTAACATACATATATACATACAATATTTTAGGCATGGGGAATAATGCCATTCTGGCCTGCTAATATACCAAAGCAGCCATTCTTATAACTGTACAAGTTGTTTGTAAATATATATAAACCAGTGATTGCCTTAATATAATTTTGTAATCAATTCTGTGCATCAGCTACTCTCTCATTCCTATAAAATCTTGTACATAGTTTTATGATGATTTTCTACTACCCTTTGATAACCTTCAATATTTCTAGAGGCAGGTGTCTCTAAATAACCTATACATCTGAGTAAGATTTCTTTTTAAATAGCTATATGGACACTATACAACTTCAGATAGTTTAATCTTTCTCAACAAATAAAATTTTAATATCAATGGATACACATGATATATTTCCTCTGTACTTTTTCCAGTTTACGCATGCTTGTTTTCTTATATGGTTTCCATAGTGCTGTTCCGTAAACTAGTTTGAGTCTAATGTAACATACAATCAGTGATTTCATCATTTATGAATTCAAAGGCTTATAAATCTTTCTATAATTATATTAATATTGATATAACTATAATTATCCACTTGGTTAATACGATTAAACAATCTCAAAGTTGGATCTACCCATATACCTGGGTCCTTAAATGAATCTACAATTTCAAAAACTGCATGCTGTGTTAAATACCCACCCCTTCAATCTATATCTTCAAATCTCATAGGCTTAGTTTTTGATGTTATTTTCAACATATTACTCTTGTGCCTAAATGGCCAATTTAGTCAAGTTCTTTAGCAGGTGTATCCTATCTATAACAGATGCAATTAGTTTACCCATTTCAACATAATCTGCATACAGATTCTAGAGCACCTCACATGAGAATGATGTAGATATAAATGATAAACCTAAGCACATGTGGGCCTAGGACAGAGCCCTGTGAGATATATAGCTTTAACCTAAAATTTCACCTGTTCAATTGATTTATGATACTTACTGTATCTTCTTCTTAAGCCACAAAGCCATCCATCTTGTCAGGATTACATCAACACCTAATTGCTCTAACTTATTAAGTCTATATAAATTACATCACAGCATAATGTTTCACTTATAGATGGTATTATTTTATTATATAACATAATGTTATAAGTGGTTATAGATCTATTTTCAATATATGCAAGCTGGTATATAGTTTCAAGTGCAAATATTTCCAATTCTGAGAAGAATTTTTCCAAAATAACCTTCTCCATTATTTTTCCACAACAATAAACTAAACTTATGGCCAATATGACTCTGAGTTTGTCCTGTTCTCCTGTTTCTTAAAGATGGGTTTAACATCTGCTTGCTGTGTAGAATCTCCCCATGTTAAAATGGCCTGTCCTGGGATTCAGGACGCTGTATTTTCCATGCAGGAACAGTGTAGAAGCTCCTGAATGGAAAATAGCCGCCGAGTGATTCAGGATACTGCCGTTTTCACGTGCACGAGTGGTCCTACACTGTTCTAGCATGGAAAACCATCGAATATGCAAATCACCTCACTTGCTGGTGAAGACCATGCAAATGAGATGATTTTGTGATTCACCAAGCTGCCAGGTCTCCGTGCTAGAACAGTGTCAGTACAGAAATGTATTCAGAAAATAACAGTACATTTCTGCAACTGATAAAACCGAGGCATGAAAGCTCATAGAAAATCATGCATTATGTACATTAGACATGTCAATGGCCTTATATTTGGCCATTGGTATTAAAAAGTGATTAATAATCATGAAAATTAAACTTTTTTTTTGGCCGATCTTGGCCGTTTAAGCATAGGGCAGCAGCGCGCAAATGGGATTGTGCCGAAAATATAAACAAAAATGAGAAAAGTCATTTTTTAGTTAATTATGCATTTTGCTATTATAGTCAATGGCATGCAGAATGTAAACAATATCAAGGAGCACTGGTTGTCAAGGGAAAAGGGTCCATGTTAGTGCAGTAACTAATGACCTCCACATTGGGGTATGCAAATGAGGGGAGTTATACTGGATCACAGATTTCTTCAAAGTGTCAGCTTGCACCTAACCTTGTAGGTGCAACAATACAACAGTGCAAGTGTAAGAGATGAATGACTTCATAAGGGGGCGTGTCATGCTTGCTGTAAGCTCATTGGAACTCTGTGGCCTGTGTTTACTCTTAGCTAAGCACAGCTAAGAAAGGAGGTGTGTCAGATGTGCCTGAGCAGTGTGTACATAGCCTAAATGGGTGTGCGCGCTGTGCACTGGGTTTTAAACAAACAAAAAAAAAAAAAAAAAAAAGGAAAAAAAAGAAAAATAAAAAGAGAGAGAAATGGCAGCAGCACTGTTTAGATTTGAACACTGGGTATACACGGCACACCTCGGGGCTTAAATAGGGAGGAACTGGGAAGGGGAAACAGCAGTAGGAAGGCAATCAAAGAGAACTAGCATGGCTGGCAGGTGGAATGTATCACAATCAGCCAGTTGCACATGCAGCAGCCCAGAACACAACTATAAACTATGCAAACACCCTACAGACTGTTTTTTCCCACAAACTCTACACCGCCAGTGTACATGGATGGGGGATTTTTAACTACCAAAACTAACTAAAAATGTTAGAGGCTGCAGCTGCTTTACTCCATCAATATGTGCTAGAGACTGAGTGTGGTGAGGAGGAGAATGCTGACAAATGACCCACAGTGAGGAGGAGAAGAAGAGTGTACAGACCCAGGGTAACCTATCAGGGCCTACATGAGTTGGAGGTAGTGGAGCGCTATAGGGTGGACAGGGACATTCTACAGCAAATCATTGAGCTGTACTGGCCACGCCTCACACACAGAACTAACAGAGGGGAACTCATCCCAGTGGATACCAAGGTATGTGTACGCTTAAGAATACTAGCCACGGGTAACTTCCAAAGACCAACTGGGAATATCATGAGGGTCTGACAGGCATCGGCATCAAGGAATACCAGTTCCTGGATGCCATGACACCACATGCCAATGAGCACATATATTTCCCCACTACCCATGAGGCGTTGACCAGAAGTATGCATCTCTTTCACCATATAGCAGAATACCTTGAGGTAGTTGGTGCTATAGACTGCATGCACATCCACATCAAAGCACCACCCAATGAGAAGGGTAGGGTATACATAAACAGCAAGGGCTTCTCCTCTATCAACTGCCAGGTCATGTGCGATACCCAGGGCGTTATCATGAATGTGTGTGCTGGCAGCCCTGGAAGCTGTCACAACTCTCACATCTGGCATTGCTCACAGCTGTATCTGGTGTTTGCCAGGGGGTGACATCACATATGGCCATCTAGTGGGGGATGCTGGCTATGCACTGGAGCCATGGCTGATGACACCCATCAGAAATGCACACACACATGAACAAACACCATAATGAGGCACAAGCACAAACCAAAATCACAGTAGATCGTGTGTTTGGGATGCTGAAGTCACGATTCCACTGCCTTGATATATCCAGTGGAGCCTTGCAGTACTCTCCAGCTACATGTACATAAATGTTCATAGTATGTGCCATGCAACACAATATGATCCTACGGAAATAGCTGCAGGAGGAACAGCATGGGGCAGGGCCACACAGTCCCCCACCATTGCCAAGGCCAGCACAGGTACAGAGGGACTCAGAGGAGGAACTTCCTGAGCCTGCCTCTGTAGGCAGAAGAAGGCGTGTCCAGTATGGCCATGCCTTGGCAAAGAGGCAACACATAGCACACACACTGACACTGTAGGGACCCAGGGACTGATACATCTCTCTGACTCGCACATACTGTAAAAGGTATGCAAAACATGACACTGCCTGTGTTTTACCATGTATAGGTAGTGTACTATGTGCATCCAACATAGTCAGCCCTCCAACACCGTCCTCAATACTGGTCCAGCAACAAGGTAAGTCACCCTTCCTATCAATTACTGAATGGAATAGTATGTTCTCATACTTGTATGTATGATATGGATGCACGCATGCAAGGAAATTGGGTGGCTGAATGGGATAGCAGCAGACAGCTGACAGCTATATGGGACAGCAGGAAATTCATAGCAAATACTGGTGTCAACATACTAGGCAGCATTACACAAGGTGACAACTCCCACTGCAGTAGATGTTATTATCCAAATAACTATGGGTGTCAATAGGTCACACAAATGGATGTCAATGAGGGTCACATACCCACCACCAGCCTTAGCCAGCAGGAAAGGTGTAGATGGCCATAAAGAAAGGCCAGGCTAAGGCCCCCAAATGATGGCAATGGTGAGCAGCCCCCACCAGACCTACACAGACATACTACAACAGGTCTGAAAGTTGCATTTTAGTTCTGAAGAGTAAGAAGTCTGAAACTGAAATATATGTCATTATAATCTAACATGTGTACTCTACTGATATGCCTCCTTTCTGCATAATAGGTCACAATACAATATAAAATGGAAGCCAACAGAGTAACCGAAATACCACTACAGTCATTGCAAATATTTAAAGTCTTCAGGTGTGCACCCCCCCCCCCCCATAATCCCATGTAGAAATACAGTAACATGTAAGTTTGAGGAGTAATATCATTGGAGCACAGATTGCCAGAGCTGTCCCAATCTACATTGTTGCATGTGTACAATATGCAGGGGTCAGTGTGGTAAGTTTGTTGTGTGTTTAGTTTTGCCTGGAAGTGGTCAGCATGTGGGCCTGGATGGTTGTGTCTTAGCGGCTTAGGTACAGTACAGTGGATGACAAGGCCATGTTCCAACAACTGCAGTGCCAACCACACTGCTTCTCAGCTCCACTCATGTCAGCAGTTGTACATACTCACTGTCCACATGTCAATATCTGTCATCATTGGACAGCTGGACATGCCAAGGACAGGGGCCCATACATAGAAACAGTACAAAGGTGGAAGTAACCTACACAGAGTGCATATAAAATAACTCAACTGCACACAAGTTTGGAATTATACATAGAGGTTAGCATCACATTAGTTGTCCCTCTAGTATGGAATACTGGCAGTCTGGCCAATTACTGGCAGACCACAAAAGGCACAGTTATAAAGTGATGACAGGCTGCCCATGTCCACACACAAGCCAGCATAAGGGGAATGTCCCAGGTATATTTGTGTGTCAGGTGCAAGTAGCTTCTATATCACACATGCACCCAGCTCACCCCACCATCAGCCACAGGTTTATCACAGGTCATATCCTTGCTGTAGGGAATGATTACAGCATGAACCCATCTCTGTATGGGAATACATACATGATGCTGCATGCTGCATAGGTGTCCAGTGCAGGTGTCTCCCTAGCTGTAAGGAGCAACCCAACAACATCCAGAGCCATGGATCAGTATGAGCAGGAAGGATTGATAGGAACACCTCAACCACTCACCACTGTCACCCCAGGGTAATCCACTGGCTTGCAGCCTGGGAACATATGACAGACAAAATGTACTGGCCTGCAGCCCTCTCAAATGGCCTACAGCCCTCTGGCAAAGGCCCATGCCTCACCCATAGTGCCAATATATGGAATGTCAAAGGGATCCTAACTAACAACCTAAGAGTAAACAGAAAACAAATGCAAGGCCATGTTGATAAATGCCAGTAGCATGCCTCCCCATGTTCTACTGCAAGGACTGTGGACCAGGCCATAAATACTACTGGGATAAAGGCCCAACTATAGGGATACATCTTAGATATTACTTATATAATGTTAGGAAGAGGAGAGAATAATGGGGGGGGGGGGTGTAGAAGCATAGATATCATGGAGTGTGTGAAGTCTGAAACTCTAATTTCTGCCCATACTATCCCCCTGACTGCAAACCCATGAATGAAATGCCACAAAGCTGCTTGTAAAGCACAATGTGAAGGTAAACTGACCACATATATGAGTCCTGCCTCTGGATAACCTGAGTGTATCTGTACAGCTGAGAGGTATGGCCCCAGCAGGATATGGTCATTCCGTGAAGTTGAATAAAGCACAAGAAGGGGATCCCCACCCAGCATACTGACAAGGTGCTGGACCATTTAGGCAGAACCAGCAGTCTATTGTCTGTAGCTACCTTTCCACAATGGCAGGAGTGTGCCAGAATATGTAGTCTACATGCCTCAGAATATTGGTCTCAGCTTCATTCATCTTGTATTTCCCTGGTAAATAACTGTGAGCAAAGAATGATAACTGTCAGTAGTTGATGACATGATACATCACAGTGTAAAACAGTGCATGTGTCAGAAAGTCTATGCTACAACCAACCATGTTACACAAGCAGCACAGACAGCAATAGTTAACAGTATCCCCCATATGTTATGCCCATTGTGTGTCCATATTGGCAACCTATTTACAGATATCCTGCAGAAGCAGTTTGCTAGGTGTAGCTGTAGCACACAAAACCCTGAACTGGAGTCAAACCCTCCCAGGAATAGATGCACATACTCAATATAGAAGGTCATACTGGGCATGCTCCCACACTTAGAGAAATAAAGCCCATGTCTGACAACACAGTGGACTATAGATATCTGTTATTCGCAGATGTCTGTGCACACACACCAAATTGTACACCATTAATATTTCACACACACACACACACATTGGATAGGAATAATCACACATATCTAAGGCCAATATAATATAATATGTCAAACATACACACACACAGATGTGGGGAAGAGAGAGACAGACATCGACAGAGTGAATCCCATTATGAGGCCTTTCCCACCCAGTACACATCCCATTCGCATATATCACATGATGTTCTGATGTGATTCCCTGTAGAAATTCCTTTGGTTAGCCCTCAGCCCTATAGTCTCAGTGGTGTTCGTGATAACTGTGTAACACTACAGTACAAATAAGTATCCATGTAGCAGTTGTAATCTCAGTCCTGTCAAATGTAAAGTTGTGTGTGTGTGTGTGTGTGTGTGTGTGTGTGTGTGTGTGTGTGTGTGTGTGTGTGTGTGTGTGTGTGTGTGTGTGTGTGTGTGTGTGTGTGTGTGTGTGTGTGTGTGTGTGTGTGTGTGTTGCCATTCGCACTCACTACACTTCCCTTAACCCTCCTTTAGCACTGCTGCTGCTGATGTCACTCACCTTAGAGGCATGTTTGGAGAATGTTCCACCTATAAGCTCTGTGGTGCATGTGAGAAATGTGGAACAATGTAGTAGCAATAAATACATAGGTAGAGGTTTGAATCTCATTCCTGGCAAGTGTTTGTGCATGTGTACATATATGTGTCTGTACCTTAAATATTTTGGCCCCATTTATACCCAGTACACTTCTTAATGCCTGACTTTAGCAGTCCTGCAGATATCATTCACCTTAGAAGTACCTGTTGGCAGCCCCAAACCATGTAAAGTCAGTGGAGTGTGTGTTAAATGCATAGCATAAAGGTCTGAAAACATAGTTAGGTTGAGGTTTGGACCTCACTCCTGGCAAATGTAAATGTCTGTGTAGGGTAAAATGTTTTGTGAAATCTCTCACCCACTACATCCCCCAATGCCAGTATTTACAAGGGCTGGTGATGTTCCTCATCTTAGAAGGTCCTTGGGACAACATTCCTGCTATAAGCTCTGTGGCACATGCGATAATTTTGTGACACTGTAGTAGCAATACATAGCTAGGTAGGGGTTCAAAACTCCATACTGGCAAGTGTGTGTGTGTGTCTGTCATCAGTATCCGTTGTGGGTATGATTGTGTAATAACAGGTTCCAGTGGGGGGTGGATTTTGCTAAATTATTATATTGAGGACCTGGTATATGTCCCAATGTCCACATTACAAGGCCAACAGTTGTCAAACACCGTAGAGGTTGGTGTAGGCAATCAACAGCCCTAAATGTGTAGTGCCATGTGCAATGACTATGTGACAGTATGGATTAGTTAACAGTATAAGCAAGTCTTCTAATACTCAAAGACCACTCTCCACCCAGGAATCATCCACAAACACGCTTGGCTAGGCAGAAACTACTATATCAGTAGTTCTCCTGCAAATTGCCACACAGATAGTACCCACGGTGATTGCAGCAGAATCCATGTTAAACCAATGACCAGACATTACTGGTGTCACACAGGGTATGGACCCATGTCCTCTCATATTTGGGATCAGCCCTTCTGAGGTGCAGGAGAACACAAAGGCACCCTGGCTGATAATGTTTGCGTGCAACAGTAAGGTGGGTGGTAGCATTCCCAATACATGTGATGTTAACATCATGCCCAAAGGCCACTTGACACCTATGACTGTGGTCTGAACACTGGACATTACCTCAATACCAAGAGATATGGCGCCATTACCTTTAGGAACACTATGGCTCACATGAAGTTATACATCGGTGGCAGTCCACTGAACAGTAATGTTGTTATAACAGAATGGGGAACACAGGTTGACAATCAGCTGCCTGTTAACCACAACAGTACCACTGACATCAAAAAGCACTTTGATGTGTTACATCTCCTGACTGAGTGTGTGTTATCCAGCAAGTAAAAGGACATGGCACCCTGTTCCATACCCTCAGTAGCCCAGTCAATGTGTACAGTGGTCCTTTTGCCATGTTTCTCACTGGACACCTGCAACAACTGTATAGTCTGCAAACATACCCCACAAAGGGAATACCATGCCTTACACACATGCCCTGTATGGACAGACTCCAATATAACTTCAATGAATCCCCATATCATACTGTCTATGCAATCACTACCTCAGTTACATAGCTGTGTCTCACCAAGTGAGGTCAAGAGTGCTACTTCTGAAGATACCAATATGTCTACACTACATGCCCCAGAGACCTCAAAAACACTTCCACACTTAAAAGAACATGCGCGTGGGACATGTGACAACCCAGACACTGTCCATGTTATGGAATATAAATCATATACATATCAAGCAGTGCACATCACTGCCCACTCACAATATAATTCTGGATGGGGAATACAATGCCCACCCCTGGGGACCATTACAGTGACTATACTCCTGAGCCACACTGGGGACTATTTTCATGTGGCCTGATGCTAAGGTATTCCCTTGGGCTAGCCTTGTAGAGCCTTCAGACCCATTCACCTACTACACACCTATGAAGCAATGAACCTATGGATCTCAGTACTGGCAAATGTGTGTGTGTGTGTGTGTGTGTGTGTGTGTGTGTGTGTGTGTGTGTGTGTGTGTGTGTGTGTGTGTGTGTGTGTGTGTGTGTGTGCGTGTGTGTGTGTGTGTGTGTGTGTGTGTGTGCATGTGTGTGTGTAAATAGTAATCTCAGTGTGTTTAGTTGATGACTATCCCCTGTGGCTATGATTATTAGCAATTGGAGGTGTGTCCAGACCACAACACTTATCATTCTCCATTCTACAACAGATGTTGTAAATCAACATATACCTATGTACAATCCTCAGCCCTATAATCTGTGAGGCATATGCAATCACTGTGTTACAGACTGGAGATTTCCATGCTCATACTGTACTCTGCTTATGACATGGTGGATGTGTTACCACACTGCCACACCCTGTGGTCTTGCTGCAGGGCCACATCCTGGTGACACACAGATGCCTAGAAGAGAAACGGGATACAGCATGTGAGAACACATTCACTCAGCACTTCACTTGTGGGGGGAGAGAGGGGTAAAGCTGGCACTGAATGTGTTGCCAAGACTGTGGCCAATATCTGTTGTCTCAGGATAGGTATAAACATTGTGCTTTAACTCACAGCACTTGTGTTCCATGCTGTGGAGTTTGTTGATGTAAGAATCAAAGGCTGTTGTGATTGTTGTCAATGTCTGCTGCATGTCTGCCATCATAGATGCCTGTAGGGGATTCCATGAGGGATCCAAAGTTGTGTTTGAGGCTAATAAGGGAGTTCAACAGTCATGTGGCACCACCTTTCTCTGCAACAGTGTCCTCCTTCTGATGTACACTTTAGTAATTACAGGGGACCATCACATTGTCTCCCAGTGTTTGGAGGACAGTGTCTCGGTTCTGTTTGCTCTGGCTAATATTATGCATTCATGTACCTGTTTGTACAGTGCATATGTGTATGATTCCACAGTTATGCAGCTATTTCCCATTGCCATGGGTGCAGTGAAGAATCCACCCATTTTCATGGATGCAAAGTCAGTTTTGGAGAGGTTTTGCAAGGTGGTTACCTTTGTGTGGGGTGTGGCTGTCATGTTGCGTTCCATGTTGATTACAGCCTGCGTGGATTTCACCATGCAGGGATTGACATCTGTGGATAAGCAACAGTCCCATATTTAAGTAGTCAACACAGGTCAAAGTTGTTGCATCCTCTACCGGGGGTCAATATGAGCTGGTCCAGAGCAGTGGAAATGATGAATTCCAGAAGTGTTGGGCCACTGTACTGGTGCTTGGCTAATTTCCCCAGGTGATGGAGGGCTAGTTGAAGACTCATACTATGTCAGTGTTGCGTTGGACCATCATAGATGGTAGGGTGTTGAGGAATGTGCATTGAGAGTTTAGGGACATAGATGTGGACCCATAGCAGGCTATGGTCTGGATTGCACTATTACCCAAAGGCAGTTGTACCAGATGTGATTCCAATGCATTATGCTGGGATACTAGTCTGAAGGTGTTCCTAGCCATAATGAATATGGAGACAACACCATCTGTGGAGGTGTGGTGTGGTTCATGTTTGGGGGCTGACAGCTGTGGAATGCATCATAGCCTGATACTGCAGTTCTGCTGTCTGCTGCTGTGAGCCACCTCTCCATTACAGCAGACATGTGTCCTCCACTCCAATGAGTGCTTTGAGTGACTGCATGCTGACAGTTAGATGTGTACTGCTGAGCAGCATGACCCTCAGATTGCATATGTGTCTACCTGCTATGGTTGTAATTACATTAGGAGCACTGCCTAATAAGGCATCATAGGGGTGGCAAGACACTTAGCCAGTACTTGGAAACCCAGCGGTGACAGATGTAGGACATATGTGGCAAGTCATTGGGTTCTGTCAATCATGTCATCCCAAGTAGAGAGGTACTGGATGCCCTGTGAGTGACTCAAAACATGTAAGCCAATGTTGCAGTCAATCATCTGTTGATAGTACTGCAGCATCATTCTGGGTGACAGCAGTACATTGCTCAGGGCTACTGTCACACCTGCCTGGACCACATAATTGGAGAGTTCAACCATGTCTCTTGTTATGTAGTCCAGTGAGCTGTGTCCCAAACCATTCACACCCACATGGATACAGAGTTATACTCATAGTTGTTGTGGAGTGCTATGCCTCGCTGTATCATGTGTTGGATGCTGGCATGTGATAGATATTTGGCTGTTACCTGCTCCATATTCAACTTAGTGAGTGGGATATGTGAGTGCTTCAGTATTGAGTTACCCATGATAACTATATTGTGCAAGGTGGTTAGCCTTAGGAGCTTAGGTTGAGGGGCACACTGCGTAGGTTAAATATGTGTCCCTTGGCATGTATCATGTCACTTTGAATGGGTGTCTGTCTTGCTGGTCTGTGCTATCTGGGTAAATGTCCACTGAGTGCCTTTGGGAAGGTGGGTGTGTGGCTTTTCACTGTATGTCATGGCTGTCAAAGTGGGTGTCATGGTGAGCTACATGTTCCACAGGGTGTGGTGCAGGTGTTGATCTTATCTTCTCAACCTGCAAGTCCAGGCTTTGCTGGAGTGCATATGTCCACACTGGGTAATATATGGGTAACCCTCACAGGTCTGAGTGTTTGGAGTTTAGAGGGGAGGGTTGTTTGTGTACATGAGGCAGTTGTAACAGTGCCTCAGAATGGACAAGTGCACCAGGCTAATGGGTGAATGCACAGAAAACTTCCCTTCAAACTTGCTAGGAGGGGTGGACATAACTGGTAACTACTGAGGCTACATCTGTGATGAATGATTACTGCTGATGGTTCCCAGGTGTGCCACACTTCTTGATACAATAACCTGGTGAAGTGCCAAGCCATAATGCTAATTGACGTGCAAGACAGAATGAAATAGCATGATGTACGGGTGGAACAGTAGGCAGACTGTCTGCCACCTGTAATACTTTACCACAGCTGTGCAGTTATCAGCAGCTTTGGCCATGTAAAAGCTCAGTAAGCTCTGTAGCACATGCAGTAACTGGTAACCCTATAGTAGACATACCTAGATAGACAGGAGCTCTGATACCAATACTGGCAAGTGTGTATGTATGTGTGTGTGAATCATGTACTGTCTGGCTTATACCATTTTTGACTTGTGTACTAGCCTTCACACTTCCCCTCACCCTATCTAGTAATCCTGTTGATGTCATCCACCTTAGAAGTACCTTTGGACTAGATAAAAATGCATCAGCTCTGTGGTGCATCTTGATAACTGTGTAGCACTAAATTACCAATAACTAGATAGGCAGGAGTTCTAATCACCCTATTGGCAACTGTTTGCATGTGTGTGTGTTTGTGTGGTTCATGTTTGGGGGCTGACAGCTGTGGAATGCATCATAGCCTGATACTGCAGTTCTGCTGTCTGCTGCTGTGAGCCACCTCTCCATTACAGCAGACGTGTGTCATCCACTCCTATGAGTGCTTTGAATGACTGTATGCTGACAGTTAGATGTGTACTGCTGAGCAGCATGACTCTCAGATTGCATACATGTCTAGCTGTTATGGTTGTAATTACATTAGGAACACTGCCTAATAAGGCATCATAGGGGTGGCAAGACAGTTAGCCAGTACTTGGAAACCCAGCGGTGACAGATTTAGGACATCTGTGGCATGTCATTGGGTTCTGTCAATCATGTCATCCCAAGTAGAGAGGTACTGGATCCCTTGTGAGTGACACAAAACATGTAAGCCAATGTTGCAGTCAATCATCTGTTGATAGTACTTCAGCATCATTCTGGGTGACAGCAGCACATTGCTCAGGGCTACTGTCACACCTACCTGGGCCACATAATCAGAGAGTTCAACGATGTCTCTTGTTATAAAGATTTCAAAGACAACCACAAGGCATTCTATAGTTATGTCAAGAATCTAAATGGCAATGCTCAGATCTGCTCTGAGCTACAACAGAGTGGCATTAAATATACTGATCCCAAGGATATTGCCAATATCCTGGCAGATTGATTTAGTGCCACCTTCAACCCCCTCTCACCCCCTAAAGGGCCCATCTCAATACCAAAAGATTGCCAAATTCTGATAATCACGGCCACACAGGTAAAAACAGCACTCTCCAAAGCTAAGAATACAGCATCCATGGGACCAGATGACATCCCAGGCTGTATACTACATGAACTACAAAATGAACTGGCACCTCACTTAAGTGTTATGTTTAATCATAGCCTCACCTCAGGCTTCATGCCCATTGAGTGGCGCACAGCTACAGTTATCCCACACCACAAGGGAGGATCCCCCTTGGATCCCGGGAACTACCGTCCCATCAGTCTGACAAGCCTGATCTGCAAGGGCCTGGAACTCATTATCATGGAACTTATAAACAAAGACATTGGCAACCTTCAAACACTGGACCCCAACCAGTTTGGGTTTGTGAAGGGCCGATCTTGTATCCTGAATCTGATTGACTTCTTTGAATCAGTCTCCAGAGCTGTGGACATGGGTATGGTGGTCCACATAGCCTATATGGACCTCACCAAGGCCTTCAACACCATCCATCACTCTGGAATCATAGATAAACCTACTAAGCTGGGCATAAATCCCTACATCACTCGATGGGTTACCAACTGGCTTACTGACAGAACCCACACTGTAAAAGTAGCCGACTCCAAATCCAGCTCCAGACAAGTGACAAGTGGAGTACCTCAGGGTTCAGTCCTGGGACCACTCTTGTTTGGCATCTACTTCTCTGGAGTACAGGCCAACACTAAGGGACTCTGGCTAACAAAGTTCACAGATGACTGCAAACTGGGAGCCATTATTGAATCCCCAAATGATGTGGATATTCTACAAGAGGGCCTTACAGAAACAGATGCCTGGTGCCAGAACCATGGGCTCAAGCTTAATGCCAACAAATATATAGTTATCCCCTTTGGAAAAAAAACATGTACCCATGAATTACCACAAAGGTGGCAGGACACTAAACATCGAAAGTGTGATGAGAGACTTAGGGACACAGGTGGACAGTGGTCTCACCTTTGATGACCACATTGCCACAGCAGTCAGGAAATCCTTCTATGTGGCACACCTCATCACTAACGGCTTTTCATCCAGAAAAAAAGGAGGTAATTTTCCCACTGTATTCATCCCTCATTAGACCTATTATAGGGTATAATGCCCCGTTTGGTATGTACCGCACAAGACATCTGCAACAGCTGGAAAGGCCACAGAAATACCTCACTAAAGAATCACAGGCCTAAAGCAGATGCCATATGCTGACCGTCTAAAAAACCTCCAGCTCGTCTACTCAGAGGTGATCTCTGCTTAACATACAAGGCCATGTCAAACCCTGAGCTGTTGGACATGCTCCACTTAAAGAAATCCCAATCCCTCAGAGACACACGCTCCAGGGATCTAAACCTTGTTATCACAATGAACAAAACATGCTGGAGGGATAGGTTCCTGACCCAGAGGCTCCCCATACTCTGGAATAGACTGCCCATACATGTCAAGCAGAGTGCCTCATTGGCCCTCTTCAAAAGGAACCTTGATGATTGGATAGGAGATAGGAAATTCACCCCAAGGATCATGTCAGTCGCCCTGCTAGACAGGGGTCCAGAGAAGTAAATATTGTGGGAAGAAATATTCAGGGAATTGTTATGACTAGGCTTGCATAGGTCCTAGGGCTGATAGCCTAGTACCAGCTTATGAACCTATGAACCTATTTATCATGTAGTGTGTGGTTTACACCATTTTTGACCTGTGTACTACCCTTTACACTTCCCCTCAATCCAATTTAGTAGGCCTGTTGATGTCATCCACCTTTGAAGTACCTTTGGAATAGATGAAAATGTATAACCTCTGTGGTGTGTCTGATAACTGAGTAGCACTATAACAGGACTACCTAGATAGGCAGGAGTTCTATTCCCAATGCTGGCAACTGTTTGTATGTGTGTGAGGATCATATCTTGTGTGTTGTATATCATACACGGCTGGTGACCACCTCCAGCTGCCATTACTTTATATAGTGTGGTAACAGCATCTGCCTCACATGCAGCAGGTTAATCCATTGTACAGTCCTCTGTACAGATGTGTCTGGAATATCCATATGTTTGCAACCTATATGTGGGCTGAAGTGGTCTGTGTGCCTTAAAAATCCCCAATGTATATGATATTATAGCCAAATAGGCCACAATGAGTGTACTAATACATATGGCAGCATGAGGTATCATACCTGACTGAAACATCATGCTGATACAAAGTCTGCTGCCCTCACAGGTGGCAAGCCTTATTGGTGCAATACATGACTCCAAATGCTTGGTTTTACAAGTGAACTGTTCCTGTTATGGGTCACATTAAAGGCTGGAATAGGTGTGGACTAACATATTGTGGTCCAAATTAGTATGTAATAGGAACACTTTGCATCTTAACAGGGGTGCGTACACAATTTATATACACTGTATACCACTAATGTGTCACACATGTTCCTACCTTAGGCCATTTGCCCAGCCCTTTTGCTGGCCTCTGTCCAGATGTCTTGGCACTGAGAAGTTGTGAGGTATGCTACAGGAATGCTGAATTCACGTTTGATAGGCCCCAGTGGTGACCACTGTGATGCAATACAGTTAACCCCAGGACAAGTGAACATGCACAAAACACAATATATCTATTACATAAAGCAATATAGCTATTACTGATGGTTGTGTGCGTGGCAAATTACATGCCATTCACATGCCTGGAGTATCGCCAGGCAACAACAGAACAATATAATACTCACCAGCTTCAGGCTGCTGTCCCATATGCAGACCAGAGGGTCCTAGGTGGTTGTGACAGGGAGTCTTTTTCAGCAGACCCACATGTGGCCTTGGTACAGGATGGATGCAGCATGTCTACACATCTACAGTACTAACCCCAATAATGCACAATGTTCTGTCCTCAACATAGATGTGCATCTCAGTGCATCAGAAAACCCCATCCACAACTGTAATCATAACTGACACATGGATATATATAAAATACAGATACATGTATGTCTAATACATTAGTGTACTAATCCCCACTGGGCCCTTAGCTGCACACTCCTCGTCCAGTGTGTATGTGTGTGTGTGTGTGTGTGTGTGTGTGTGTGTGTGTGTGTGTGTGTGTGTATGTTTGTGTATGTGTGCTACTCACCTCCACAATGCTTCCCGCAGCTTCATGGCTTGTGCATTGGGCTGGTGTCCCACGTTTGGTGAAGAGCTCCTCGGTGAGTGTCAGTGGGGACTGGATGGCTGGACCCCCACCTGTAGCTACCCGGTCCCTCACTACAGCAGCAGCCCATTGACAGGCAATACAGATGAGGACGGTGGCCCGATGCTGCACATGTTCATAGGTTCTGCTGTGCAGGCCAGCATCATTTACCCTGTGGACCACACTGTTCCACAGGGCGGTCCTCTCACACACATCTTCTGCTCTCCATCCAAATAACAGGGCATAATGTTCAATCATATATTGTGTGATGATGTCAGTTTTCCCAACAGAGAATGCTAAAAGGCGAGCTCTCTGCATGTTACCTGGAAGACATAAACAGGAAAAAGGTCACAGGACCTCATACAGTTGTCAAAGTACACATCAACAATGAATATTACTTGTAAATAATCCACACTACACCATAACCCTCCAAGCTATCATGGCTATATCAGCTTGCATTACACTCCTGGCACTGAGACATTTTATTCTCCCAAATATTGGGCACTTGCTTGCATAATCCTCTATTCTCCATTCATTTCTGTGTAGAGGGTTGAGAGGGGCCATCTTCCATGTGGATGGTGTGTGGATGGTGCCAGGTCTGTGTTTGACTATGGTGTGTGATGGAGCTGTGAGCACATGCCTGAGTTCATGTAGGAGGCAGACAGTGATGTTATTATGCCCCATGGAGATATGCTGTTGTTGCCATCAGTAGGCAATAAGTACATGCTCACCATTGCTGAGGGGAGGAGTGTGGTTGGTGTGCATGTTCCCCTGTACAACTGGGGTGGACAGAGCTGTGATGTTTCCACCTAACCTGTGTGATGCAGGTTGCCTATATCCATGGCATGTGTGTATGAGGTGTTCTTTACCCCCAGTACAGGGTGAATTGTGTTGTTTCCTCTGAGAATTATAACATATGTAAAGACACAGTTGCAATTGTCCTTGGTGGTGTGCATACGTCTGATTTCTAGTCATAGTCAGCCTTACAGGAAGTCATCTGTGAACTTACATTGTTGCTCAAATATAGGTGGACTTGCTTCCACGTTGTTGCCTTCACCTATGTGTCCCTGTTCAGCCAATATAGCAACCTATTATATGGTATGTGTATTGCTGCTGTCCACCAAAGGGAATTATCTACCTTGGTGGAGGCTGCTTATACAGGTCAGGTACTGCTGGGTCCATATAGCTACAGTGGATATAAAGGGCACACACCCCTGTTACATTGCCTGGTAGTTGTGCAATTGGAACATGACACCGCAATAACTCATTTCAAAACAATTCCCATCTGTAATCTGACCTATAGTCTGTACAATTCAATTGAAAACATAACAATCTAGTCTTTGAAAACATATATAAGTAATAGTCAGTTCAATAAGACAGTTGAATGAGTGCACACACCCTTAAACTATGTTGTGTATGCACCTCTTGGGATGGTTACAGCATTCATTTGTCTTGGTTTGGACTCTAACATCATGGCACATCTTCACTTGGCAATAGTTGCTCACCTTCCCAGAAATACCTTTGATTGTATTTCAATGGAATTGTACAGGTTAGGGGTCACATTCAAGATGAGAAACATTATGAAATGATCTTATGTGATCTGATTGTCATACAGCACACAAAACTGGCATTCCAACAGGGGTGTGTACACTTGTGATATCCACTGTATATAGGTGTTGATATAGCTAGTAGTGGTAGGCATGCACAGAGGGTCATAATACAGTTGGACACTTTTCCAATTACTACCTGATAATCATCCCTACTTTAGTATCCATATCAGTGTTAGGGCAATGCAACAACCAGTAGCTGTACACATTTATGTCTGTTGTATGCACTGACACTGATAATACACACATGTGCAACAAGCACAACCTATGCACCTGACAGCTTGAAACCCATGTGATTAGTTTTGTGCCTTCCAGCTGAACATATGCATACATACATGTGCTCAGGGGATACCTGGTATACATTTCTGTTCTATGTTAGAATGGCACACTGTATTTACAGTCTTGCTGTTCAGTCATACTTGTCAACCTGTTATAGCAGTATGTCTGGACAATGGCACACATAAATGGGTGACGAAAGAGACATCAGTATTGATACTTTATTAATATAGCTGCACCATATATTAGTATGTTGAATGCACAGTAGGCTTTGACATCACTGTGATAACCGGGAAGATGTCCAACAGTCATAAGTAGGCTATTATGTTACAATGTCATTGCTCATTGACCTGCCAATGGTTTGGCTGACATAACACAGGTATATGTGTATGTGACTACAGATAGTCAGAAATGTGCTTATTGTCCAGCAGAACACTGTACAGTTGAATGTTATTGATTCAATATATCACATGCAGTTCAGCACACGTCTGCAACAGTACTTTACTATGCACATGCCATATAGGTCATTATCTTTACGACAAGTCATTCTCATATTCACTGGTAACATGGATATGGACAACATCCTATTAACTGGCCTAGCAGTAGCACAGTTACATCTGTTCAACAGACACCCCAAGGGTTGTCATATATGAGCTGTCCTTTCCCAGGGTGAGTCTCCTGAGCTGTAATCCTACCTCACAACCTCTCAGATAATCACCTCTGGACAAAGCCTAAAATGATGGAGGGATAAATTGCGACAGACTGTAAATATTCCTATTGCAAACATAGGAAGTTTGTAGAATGGTACATTTTGCATTACCATGAATACTCTTAAGGATTTGGAGTGTTAAACTAAAGTGTTTGTCATTACTTGATTACTTCAATCCTCAGCTATTTGCCAGAAAAGTACAGATTTCAGGAGGAACAGACAAAAAACTATGATAGGAAAATCTGGACATTCTGTGAAGATCTGTACAGTTGAGATGTATGTCCATGATCTCTCCCACTGCAGAGAGGATCAGTTGCTATGGCCATAGCAGCTGTTCAGCAAGACATTAGTACAGCAAGTCTTGTTGGGACATATATCCCTCCAAATTATATTTCCCATTATCACAGACCAAGTACTACATTCAATTACATGTTTACATGTTCCACTTAACTTTTTTCTTTCTTCTCTATTTCAGTTTATGTTTTGTTTGTTTTCTCTCTCCCTCTCTCTCTTTCTATTTGTGCACTGCAAGAACAGAGCTGGTTTGAATAAGTGGCAGCAAGGCTTTTGTGGTTGATGCTCATGATCAGGTGATGGCCTGTGCACCTGTTGGGGTTCCCCACTTGCTAATTGCATACAGAGCTGCTATGTAGTAATTCCAATAGCAAATGTTGTAGCAACACACTCCTCTAACTGAGTATTCCATGTGGGCATTGGCCCTTTCCTTTACTTAAGACATCCTGGAGTTGTGTGAGCTACTACCTCTTACAAGACCTGTCTGAGTAAGAGCAGTGTTATTTGCAGAAATGTACTCAGTTGTCAACTGAGTACCATTCTGCAAATAGCAAAACGGAGCCATGACAGCTCCAAATAAAGGTTGCGTCCAGTGCAGGAAGCATGCCAATGGCCAAATATACGGCCATTGGAAATGTTTCCTGATGCAATATGAAAATAAAAATATATATATATTTTTTCGCCGATTTCCGATGTTTAAGCGTAGTGCAGCGCAGCGCCATGCAAACGGGCTGTGCTCTAAAACCCAGAATACTAAAAATTAAAACCCACAAATGTGGATTTTATTGAAATTGTTAATGTACAATGCAAGGGAATGGCAGGCTGAAGACAACATGGCCACCGAGTAGAGGTTGCTAAGGGGGGAAGCTCAGTCTAAGACATGTAACCAAACATTAGTAGGCAATCCTATGTAAATGAGTGTTAGGAGAGTGAATCACAAGTTTACATAGCAAATGAGCACAGTCAGTGGAGTGTAGGAGTAGGATATGGGGAGTAACAGAGTAGAAGATAGGTGACATCACGAGGGGGGTATGTATGAAAGAAGTGAAGCTCATTGGAGCAGAGTGGCATGTGTCAGCTTTCATTTATACATCATGGAAAGAGGTGTGTCAACAAGTAGGCTAGGGAAAGCCAAGAAATGGAAGGTGTATGCCGTGGATAACACCAAAGTTTCTTGCTGAATGGGTATGCGCGCGTGTGCGTGCGTGTAAACCTGAGTAAGACAGAGTGCACGTGTGTAAGCGTGAGTGCGCTCGTTTAAGCCGGAGTAAGCATGTATGAGGCTGTTTAAAGAGTTGTAAGCACGTTTGCACTGGTGTGCGCGTGTTTTAACCCAAATAAGCAAGTTTTAGTCCGTGTAAGCATGTGTGCGTGCGTATTAGCTGCTGTGCGCGTGTTTGTGCTTGTGTGCACTGCGCTCCCCCCCTGAGGGAACAGAAAGGAAAAAGGAAGCACAACAAATAGTAGGAAGCTACCAGGGAGTACTAGCAGAGCTAGCAGGTGAAAACAGTCAGAATCAGGCAATTACACAGGCAGTACACTAGCCCAGCCCAGCCTAGCACTTAAAACTCTGCAAACAACAGTCCATTATGTTTCTCACAACAGACACTGCAGTAAGCTAATAGAAGTGAAAACTGAAAAAGCTTTACTGAGACAAAGAAATGTTAGGGGCTGCCATTGCTGTTATAAGGTGACATATGCAATATGCTGAGGGTTGTGACAATGGAAATGCTGCTGGGCAACCCACAGTGAGGAGACGGAGAAGAGTGTACAGGCCCAGGGTAACCTACCAGGGGCTGCATGAGCTGGAGATAGTGGAGCGCTATAGAGTGGACAGAGACCTCCTGCAGCAAATTGTTGAGCTGTGCAGGCTACGCTTCACACACAGAACCAACAGAGAGGAACCCATCCCAGTGGAATCCAAGGTATGTGTTGGCCTAAGAATATAAGCAAGAGGTACCTTCCAGAGACCAAATCGTGATATGATGGGGATATCACAGGCATCAGCATCCAGGGTACTACACCAGTTCCTGGATGCCATGTCAGCACATGTCGGTGATCATGTATATTTCCCCAATTCCCATGAGGTATTGGCCAGCAATATGTGTCTCTTCCAGCAAATACCGGAATACCCTGAGGTAGTGGGTGCAATAGACTGCATGCACATATGCATCAAAGCACCAGCCGGCGAGCGGGGTAGGGTCTACTTCAACCGCAAGGGCTTCCCCTCCATCAACTGCCAGGTTGTGTGTGATGCCCAGGGCATAATACTGAATGTGTGTCTAGGCTGCCCTGGAAGCTACCATGATTCCCATATCTGGCCTCTGACACAGCTGTACCAGACATTTGCCAATGGGGACATCCCACATGGTCACCTAGTGGGGATGCTGGCTATGCACTGGAGCCGTGGCTGATGACACCCATCAGAAACGCACACACACCTGAACAGGAATGCCATAATAAGGCACATGCACAAACACGTAATGTAATAAAGCATGTGTTTGGGCTGCTCAAGTCATGGTTCCGGTGCCTGGACACATCTGGTGGAGCCTTGCAGTACTCACCAACTACATGTACCCAAATTGTCATGGTATGTGCTATGCTACATAATATGATCCTGCAAAAACAGCTACAGCAGGACCAGCATAGGCCTGGGTCAAACAGCCCCCACCATTGCCAAGGCCATCACAGGCAGAGCGTGACTCGGAGGAGGAACAACCTGAGCCTGCCCCAGTAGGCAGAAGGAGGCGTGCCCAGTATGCTTTGGCCTTGGCAAAGAGGCAATGCATAGCACATACACTGGCTCAGTAGGAACTCTGGAAATGATACTTCTCTCCGATTCGCACATATAGTAAAATGGATGCCTAAGTTGACACTACCTGCTTTCAAACATGTACAGGGAGTGTAGTATGTGCATCCAACATAGGCAGCCCTGCAGCACCACCTAAGGCATGATTGCCATGTGTTAAGCAATATAAAGCACTGCTAAACAGCATTTACCACCATGTAGTATATGCAAACAAAATCGCACACACCAACTAGCACAACTGTGGTAAATGTTCAGTAATATTGGGTAACGTCCAGCAATGTTGGTGAATATTGAGCAATGTCGGACAAGCCTGGTCTAAGTAGGGCATAGCTGAACAAAAGCCAACATGCTCATATTTGCTTAACTGGCCTTTAAGCAGTGTGGTCTGCTCAGTATGAGAATATGAAGCAGTGATGGGCCTCGAACCCAGGATACTGTGCACTATAGCCAAAGTACTGAACTAGTAAACCATGACAGTATTGCAGTGGTCAGCCTGTAAGAAGGAATGTTGATAAGTCTATGCAAAGTATTTCATGGAAACCCTGCAGGCACAGCATAATCCTTGTCGAGTTATGACACAAAGGTGAGTCCTGCAGTGAGAACAGAACCTGACTTCCAACACACACTGTATAAATGTTAATATCGGTCATGTTCGCACACATCAACAAATGTAGTGGACCTCAGATAGCACCATACTGAAAGGTCACACTGGACATGCTCACACACGTAAATACATGAGACAAATGTCAGGCAACAAAACACGGAATGGCAGAACTGGGCATGCTCACACACGTAGGCCATGTCTGAGTACAGCAGTGGGCCACGCATATCTGGCAGTTGCATTTGTTAACCCAGGAACCTGTCACTATACAGCAATCCACCCTGTGCACACAGTTATATGACAACAGTCACATCTATAATATAGTGGAACCCTGTCATAATCAAATATGTTCTGCAGGTACCGAAGTTGTTTATAGAAACTGGTAAAGCAAAGATGATAAAGACCTTCAAACAGTATCAGCAATAAACATTGTGCATCTTGAACATTAGCATAGGTTCAGAGGTCGATACTAGGCTATCTGCCCTAGGGCATGTACAAGCCTAGCCAGAGTGTGTTTGGCATTCGCAACCCTGTCAGATTACTACACTGTGTGTGTGAATAGTAGGTTACACAAGATAGCCCATGTACGTTTAGGCTAGTGTGCCTCTGTCTAGCAGGGACACAGAAGATATCCCAAGTGTAAACATACGATCACCCATACAGTCGTCAAGATGTCTCCAGTAGGTGGTCAGTGGGTGGCTCTGCCTATGTGAAACTGGGATTACATTCTGGAGTGAGTGGAGCCTCTGGGATAAGAATCTGTCCCTCCACAATGTCCTATTAACATATGTGCTGAGGTATACGTCCCTGGAGTGTGTAGCTCCAAGGGAGTCGGATATCCTGAGGTGGAGCATGTCCAGTAATTCTGGGTTGGGTATATCTGTAAACAACAGGCACACATCATATCTGAGTATGTGGTAAGCGACTGAGTAGAGCTGGAGTTACTGCATCTGAACTGTGCAGGGCATCTGTGTGAGTCCCTAGATCTGCTTGGTGAGGAACTTCCATGGCCAGTACAGTTGCTGCAGGTGTCGGGTAAGGTAGACCCCAAATGTGGCATTGTAACCAAGCATGGATGTGATGAGTATAGGGGCACAATGACCTCACTCGATCTAGATGTGAAACCATATGGGATAAGGTGTCCCACATAGAAGGTGTGTCCAACCACTTTGGCAATGTGAATGTCAAAGGCGACAGTACGAACATGTCATGTCCCCAAACCCCTAACAACTCCTACCATATGTAGTGGAGTACTACCTATGTGGTAATGTGTGGGCATGTTGTTACTCCCAAAGGGGATGACTATGCAACTAATGACATTTAGCTGTAGGCCATGGCTCAGGCACCAGTCATCCATCTCTGTGAGACCCTGTTTGAGTATGCATGTGGCAGCTGGAGAGTTGATCATGGCACCCAGTTTGCAGTCAAGTGCAAACATGTTCAGCCATATTCCCCCTGTGGTAGCCTGTACTCAGACAAATATATACTGAACAAGAGAGGTCCCAGGACCAAGCCATGTGGGATGCCACGTGTAACTGGTGTATAGTCAGACATGGCACCTGCAATTCTGACTATGTGTGTGCTATCCCTGATCCAGGTATCAATCCATTGTGTGAAATATGTGTCCATATCGACACTGGTGAGCCTATGCATAATGGCCCAGTGGGTTATTGTGTTGAAGGGTTTTGCAAGGTTCAGGTAGGCTGTGTGGACAGCCGTCCCTATGTCGATGGACCTGTTAGCCTTTTAAAGAATACAAACAGGTTCAAGAGGCAAGATCTGCCCACAACAACGGTGAAATGTGTAGGACACAGTGTCTGTAGGTTCCCGATGTCTATGTGTATGAGTCCCATGACAATACACTCCATAGCTTTGCAGAACAGGATACTTAGGCTTATAGGACAATATTGTCTGTAGTCCATTGTGGCACCAACTCTGTGGAGCGGGACCACTGTTGCTGTATGCCATTCCTTGCATACATATCCTGTGGTAACTCCGATATTGAACAGTGATGTAATGTGAGGGTTACGTCTGTCATGATGCTCATGTAAGATGCAGGCTGGGACACCATCTGGTCACATTGATACTGTGATGTACGCTTTGGGGAGAGCAGCACTCACCTGTTACTGTGTGATGTCAAGGAGGTTATACTCTGTTGGAATGGATAGTTGCTCCTTAGGGGGTATGGGTGAGAGACATGTGCACTGAACCTGTTTGCCAGGATGTTGGCAATGCCAGTGGGTTCAGGGTAGGTTTAGTCAGTATGCAGTAACTCACAGCATATCAGTGAGTGTCCACCCAGGTTCCTCACATAACCGAAGAAGGCCGTGTGATAGTCCTACGTGTCTCTTGCAATTGTCCGGTAGGAGCGGCCCTTAGAAAAGTTCATGAGTGATCGTAGCTGTTTGCTAGTACAGATCACAGATGCCTTCCCAGTCTGGGATTGTGCTCTATCATGTAGTAGCTTCCTCCTGATGTTGTACAGCTTATTAATGGCTGGGGTCTACCAGACAGGTCCCCTGCCATTGGAGTAGTGAGTCCTGTTGTTATTTGGGATAGCACAATCCATGCAGTCCACTAGGTGTCCATAGAATGTGTATGTAAAGGATGCAGCAGTGTGAGCCATATTTGCCACTGTCTTAGGGTCTCTGAAGGATACCACCTTGCTATGGTGAAGTGAGGTGTTGGCTCATGAGATGTTCACCAAGATTATCCAGGATGGGTGTGTGGAGGGTATATGTATGTCCAGTGAGATACATGTATGTTCTGACCTTACCAATGAGGGGTATATCGCTGGTGTGGAACATAGAGTCCACATGTTGGTGATGATCAGGTCCAATATGTATTCCCCCTTGTGGCTGTGCTGACTGGTTGTGCCAT
Source organism: Protopterus annectens (assembly GCF_019279795.1). Lineage (NCBI taxonomy): Eukaryota > Metazoa > Chordata > Ceratodontiformes > Protopteridae > Protopterus > Protopterus annectens. The sequence goes on from NC_056730.1 coordinate 994,203,782, forward strand.
AGCATATGAGTCTACAAATTGTAGCGACTGTTGGGTGAGGATGTTGGGGCTTGAGTAGTATCCCCAGTCAATATTTGTGTATATGAAGTCACACAATATAATGGTGTTTGTGGAGACCTTCATATTCTTCATAGTTCCCATGAAAGCCGAGTGTGGTCCCTGAGTTTGGGAGTGTGTTCTGTAGCAGGCAACAAACTGAAAGGCAGTACTGCACAATGGTGGTTGTATATGTATGGTCTGTGATGCTTTGTGCAGTGCTACTAACCCGGAGGTGTGTGTATCTGTGATGTATATGGATACTCCCCCTAGTTGTGTTGTCTGTTCCAAGGCTTGTTGTCAGACAGCATGGTATGAAACATAACTTGGTAGTGCTGGTGTGCATAAGCGAGCCTGAACCAGGCATCTGTCAGTGCAGAGATATCGTTATCTTCCATACTGAGAAGAGTCTTGAGTGGCCGCAATATGAGGTTAACAGAACTGTTGTTGAGCAGCATTACCCTTAGTTTCATTTAACCTGTAATGTCTATGGAGGTGGGTTTGTCTTCTGAGCCCTGCTTAAAAAAGGCACTATGGTGGTAGCAAGAGCCTTAACTAGCATTCCAAAGTCCAAGGGTGACAGATGCAAGCTGTCCATAGTGAAGCTACGTGGCATGTTGAGCATGTCACCATAGGCTGACAAACACTGTGCCCCCTATTAATTAAACAAATTTGTTAGGCAACTGTTAAATGTGATATGTGTGTCCGTATACTGTGACATCATAATTGGTGGGTGTAAGATGCTACACAAGGTCAGGGTCATACTGGCCTGGGCTACATGATCAGAGTGTTTCTCCATGTATCATGTCATGTGGTCCAGGGAGTAACGTCTGAGGTTATACACACCACCATGGACAATGATGGTGCCAGTCCTGTACTTGCTTTGGAGTGACCTGACTGCCTGTGTTATGCGGCAGATCCTGGCACCCAACAGACAGCCCAAAGTGACTATTCCCTTGTTAGGGCTGGTGAGTGGTACGTCAGTGTGTCTGACAATAAGTGTCACCTATTACAAGTGTATTAGGTGTGTTGTTTAGCCTGAAGGGCAGTGACTGTGTGGCACACTGACATTGTGAACTATGTGATATGTGGGTATTGTAGTGGGGTAGCAGGTGTGTGTGTGTCAGCTTTGGAGGTCTCTGCTGCTTAGGTAGAATACATTTACAGCATCCGAGTATGTCTATGTGTGATAATGTGGATTGAGTGCTGTTGCTAGAGGATATGTGAGACTGATATGTGGTGTGTGTGGTTATCTTCACCACCTGATAGACTGTGCCATCATGGGTCGAGAGAGTTCAGCACCCTGTATGTCTATATAGGTGCATCTCACACATATATCTGAGTTTGTCAGGAGGAGGAGAGGGTTGTCTGTGTACATGAGACAGATGTGACATTGTGTCAATATCACAATATCCACCAGCTGGACTGGAGAGTACACACGAAACTGACCCCTGGACATGCCAGGATATTATCATGACATACTCTGTAGCCTGATCACAAAGGATCAGTAGGGTGTTAAGCGTGCAAAAAAGTATAACAGGGATTAGTGCTCATGTTCGTTGGTGTTTTGTAAAGAGTAGCTGAGAAGGAGTCCAGACTGAATCATGACACCTCCTTCAGCTATGTCATAAATAGCAATGTACACTCATATATGTCCTGAGTTAGGGCCAACTGTACCTGAGAGACAATGCTGACATCATGACAGACAGGCCCATATGTACATACCCACCTCCCACTGACAATAGTCCATATCATCATACTAGGAGATATCACATGTAGAATGGATGAGCAGCTACCCCCACTGCCAAAAGCATGGCAGCAAGTGGAATACATTGATTCCCAATATGTGTCATGCACAAACTACAGAACAAACAGATCATGCACCTGAACAGTCAGCTGAGCCTCACCCCCTACACAGGATGTGGAACCGTTGAATGTGTCACAGCTACATATGGCACTCCCCACAAGTGTTGGTGCACAACACACCATGGGAAGTCAAGTCCAGTACACCTATGAAGTCTGATCTGCAAGGTCATGGAGTCCATCCTGGTTGCAGTCATAAACAGAGCTAGTGGAAGCTGACATACACACAACCCTACCAACTGTGCTATGTTCATGTGCGGATCATGGTTCCCAAACATGCTAGTACTGTTTGCAAGGCAGCCACCCAGGACATACATCAATGAACACATCTATACATGTGTCACATAGACTTTGAATAGCCCTTTATCAACATCCCAGACACATGTAGTATCCACAAAACCAACAAGCTGTGCATAAATATGCATTGACATATGACGGAATGTCAATGTGTCCACAGATAGATCACACAGGGTAAGGAATCTGAGGTCTTGTTCAAGCTGTTGACACTTGCTGACCCACATGGACCATTCCTGGAATGGCAGAAAACAAAGTGTACACACATCACCATGTCCAGTCTGATGATGTCACCATCCTATAAATACCAGCCAGTAAAGCAAATAGCGCGCCATGTTAATGGATTTCTCTCTAGTATAATAACATAGTTAGGTAGAGGTTTGAATCCTGCAAACAGTGTGTGTCTGGGGGGGTGGGGGTGTATGTGTGCAGTTTCGTTTGAGAGGTGTTCCCTTTTTGGAGACTGGGAAAACTCTCTAAAAGAGGTACATTCCTCTTTGGAAAGTCTGATGATGTCACCATCCTACAAATACAGCAGGGGAGGTGAAACCAGCCAGTAAAGTAAATAGTGTGCCATGTTAATGCGTCTCTCTCTAGTATCATAACATAGTTAGGTAGGGGTTTGAATCCTGCAAATAGTGTGTGTGGGGGGGGTGTATGTGTGCAGTGACCTTTGAGAGGTGTCCCCTTTTTGGAGACTGGGAAAACTCAGTAAAAGAGGTACATTCCTCTTTGGAAAGTCTGATAATGTCACCATCCTACAAATACAGCAGGAGAAGGGATACTAGTCAGTAAAACAAATAGCACGCCGTGTTAATGTGTCTCTCTGTACTGTCATAACATAATTAGGTAGAGGTTTGAATCCTGCAATTGCTGACTGTGTATGTGTGCAGTTTTCTTTGAGAGGAGTGCACATTTTGGAGACTGGGAAAACACACTAACAGAGGTACATTCCTCTTTGGAAGATCTGATGATGTCACCATCCTACAAAAACAGCAGGAGAAGGGAAAACAACCAGTAAAGCAAATAGCACACTGTGTTAATGTGTCTTTCTCTAATATAACATAGGCAGGTAGGGGTTTGAATCCTGCAAATGCTGACTGTGTGTGTCACATTTGGTCAGTGCTGTGTGGGTTTTGCTTTTACTATGGTATGACATAGTATGATTACAACAGTAAGTGCATTGCACACATCAGGTATCTGCGTGGCAAATATATATGTGCACATGTCCCCTCAGTCAGTACATAGGTGTGAAGCCTGCATACTACATGAATACATTTGTTTCCATTGACAGGTTGTGCCGCTGCTTCTCAGATCGTAGGTCACATATGTATGTATGTGACAAGGCCGTCCACTGTCGTGTTCTGTGGCCAAGGTCATCTGTGGCACACACACCCATGACAGTTACTTAAGAGTAGTGTGAGTGAGGGTATATGCCTGGGGTATATGTCAGACATGGTCATACACAACAAAGACTGCCAAGAATGGACAGTCTTTATAGGTGTACACCTGCTTTGTGGATATGCATTCAGGCCTCTAATGTCTTATGTGATACACCTTGGGACTCCACAATACCTATGGATATGTGGATACCAAGGGACACATGACATAACATGAGGCTGTATGTACACATTGGTACCCAACATACATGTTGAGGGCTACCACCTGTGTGGTACTGACGGGATAGTATGTATAGTACATGAGGATGACTATGCCATAGTCAGCTTACTGCTATACAGCATGTATCAGACAACAGGTATCTGTCTGTATGATACCCTTGTGTAGGATATGCGTCCCATCCAGGGAATGCATTGTAGGCCAATCCACGCATTTCCAGATTTGGATGGACACATCCCTAGTGTGTCTGCATATACCTAAGAGGGCTATATGCCAAACAGGTGTGGTCACAGGAATGGGTGGCGGTCATTACCACTGGTTAGTGTTATAGTGTAGCACTGGAAGGATCCAATTGTTACTGGGTTCCCTACTACTGTGTGTCATTTGTCAGGACATCATCCAATGATTGCTTATAGTCATGCTGTTGAGGTTGTGTATACTACCAGACCGCAAATCATTGACAGATATTAACGGTATCACCCACAGCATAGTGTTAACCCATGTCATACACACGTCTACCCATGTTAGTACATAACTGTAGTAGAATGCATACTGGCCATTGAAAGATACTATGAGATGTTAACAATGTGTACAACAGGGTATGCCACACGTCCCATGTGTCCACTATGCACGTACATCCAGACAGTGTGCACCCACCATGTTCACAGATGTACACTTGCTAAACTGTACTGCACACATCACACAAGTACTGTCTACTCACTAACACATGCTGGCAACACATTACACTTCAGCCAAGTGGCACATGGGTGGACAATACATACTCAGACCTAACAGTGGTGTAAACAATGCTACATTGACAATCAGAGCTTTGATGCATAATGTCTGCTCAGATATACCTACAAGGATGTAGTTACACTTCCTTGTTGACAACTTGCTATTATTGTTACACTGTTATAGTGTCACCCTGTGCATCAGCACCATGTTAGCCTGTCCCTCCGTCAATGATGCAGATGACAGGAGGTGACACAGGTATCATCATATGCACAGGGCGTTTTGTTGTTTGCCAGAGCATGACATTGATCCATCCAATTGAGATGTCTGTGTGTGTGTGTGTGTGTGTGTGTGTGTGTGTGTGTGTGTGTGTGTGTGTGTGTGTGTGTGTGTGAGGGACAACAGTACAGCATGGGCCAATGTTGATGTAATGTGCGTGTGTATATGTGAGCCCTAGTTGTTTGGTTAATGTGTGTGTGTCTGCATGCACACAGCTCCACCATGTGGCTGCCATATACGGTAGTTTGTGGGACAGCCACTGACTGTACCTGCTAGGCTGTACAGATTACTGTCTCCAGCCACGGACACAGTACCTGTGCCTGGCAGGGGTGCTATGGACAGTATTGGGCACCAACCCTGACTGGGTACTGTCATCAGAGGCAGAGGTATGATAACTGGACCCATGTCCCTGCTGGGACTGGCCAGAGCCACGTGCACATGGTCTACTGGGATGGTCAATGGACAGACCAGCCCCAGCATTGCTGGGGCTGGTACTGCCACTACGGGAGCGGCTGTGAACTGTGGGCTGTCCGTGACCACTGCCAGCTGTTGCTGGCATGCATCCGTGTCGACGTCACAACCATCCCGCACAGTCCTGGCTCATGAAAGACATGTTGTGGAGGGCATCTAATGTCTCCCACCAACATCTATCAATGACCTCGGTGTAAGTCCGGATGGCACCTGCAAGGTCACGGATGCTGTCATTGATAGTGGTGTAATGTGCCCTCTGCACCCTAAGTCCCTGCCTGGTGTACCATTCCATACGTGCCTGAGCCTGCATTACAGCCCAGAACATACTGGTCGTCGTAAGACCTGTGAGGGCATGCCTGCCAGGGGCAATATGACCAGTGGTGCTCCTCCGAGAACCCCTGGACCTCCGCCTATGTGGTACCATTCCGGGTCTATGGCTATGGCTGCTGTGAGGGGATGCAAGTGCCATGGGTACCACACTCTCCTGGTCAATGCCAACTGTATTGACAGCATGAGTGTGCGCATAGATGGGGTTGAACGCTGTGTACTGTCGATTGGCGGACCAATGACAGACCCTGTCAAATCTTCCTGTGCCAAAATACATGTGTCATCATCACCACTATTCGTGGCAGTGGCTTCAGGTTGCCTGCTGCTTTCGTCAACCCCTAACTCAGCACCTGTGAGAGGAAGACAGGAAACACACTTTACGGTCTGCACATGCACACATGAACACATGAACACATGCACACATGAACACATGAACACATGAACACGTGGACACATGGACACATGCACACATGCACACATGAACACTAATACACACCTCACTACAGCACATACACACTCATACCAGCAATCCCACACATACTCTATAGTGGGTGAAGGTGGGTGTCAGTATCACAAGGTAGACAGTCACCACACATGTGTCAGCATGCAGAATATGTGGTGCACAAGACCATGCAGTGCAAGTGTAGATGCCCCTATTAAATGGCAGTATACATGGCTTTGATGCAACTGTGTAGTTGCTCAGTGATTGGCTACACCCTGGAACACAATGTGTACATGGACATAACATTGCTGTGCAGGTATTATCAGCTCTGCAATGCCCTGTGCACCATCACTCACAAGTATACATGCCATGGCTGCATATGTTATCTGTGTGACACATAAATATCCATGTCTGAGTGCAATGTCTGTGTCCATAGCAGATAATAGTGGGCACGGGTGTAGCGCATGCATGCTATGTGCACACACGGAATGTGCAGTGCATGTTGACATGAAGGAATCCCAATGGCCGACATGGCCAGTGTACAGTGGTTATGGTGAGTGTGGGACATATTACAGATATGTGGGTGCCAGACATGGCATGGCATGCTACATGACTGCAACATTAAACACCACACATACCCAATGTGTGTCAAGTGACCTATACACCCACTAGCATTCCAGGACATATATGTGACACTTTGTGTGGATGGTGACTGCTGTGCATATTGTGTATACTGGCATATGTAAGCACACAGACAACATGCTATGCATATTGTGTATAGGTGCATATGTTTGCACACACACAACACTGAGGTGCAAAGCAATAACTGCTATGAGTAGTACTGTGGTCACTGTAACTGGATGGGGTGTAGTACCCTGTGCCATCATCAACATGCATCTTGTGGTCACTCACAGCTACTAATGTGTGCAAGACCACCGCCTAGCATGCTGTACCTGAACTGCAGTGCTGTGGCTACATTCACAATTACACAGCCACCTTGTACATGGGTGTGTGAGGTGCCCAATAGGGAGCATTGCCTAACATGACTGTGTTATGTGTTGCAGAGTGTTGCACAGCCCCATGATAGGCCTCTACCCCTGAGGTACATCATGTGTGTGTGCATGACATGTGGGATACTGAAGTGTGACCTTACAGTGGGTGTGTGGTAATGCCAAATGTAGCATGTTTTTGTGTACTGAGTATGATAAACATGTTCTGTTGTGTACAACTGTAGCAACTATGCATATCCAATGTGCAGTACAGTGTTGCCACAATTGTGTCTGCTGCACTGTGCATTGCATGTGAATGAGGCAGCTACTGACTTTACTGAGATGATTGATGTCTCACAGCAAACATGCACAGCATGCATTATGCATAGGTGTGTTACGTGTACATGGCCTACACCTCACCTATGACATGCACATTTCATTACCAATATTAAAGTGTTAACACACTCACCAGCATGTATTGTCTGCCCTGCTGTCACACCAGAGGGACCTAGAAGAATATGACACAGTTTGTCAGTGGCCACAACTGTGTCATTGCTACTGTGAGTGTGCTATACGACAGTGGAACAACAGTCAACAGTCACAGGTGTATGGATACTATTCCAAATATCAGTATTGCACATGTTAGGCAGCACAACTGCTAAACACACAGTACACATCTCACATATGCATATTCTAACAATACAGGTAACGGTAGTCTACAGCTAGGGCATATTATCATCCTGCTGGGTGGCTCCGGCCTCCATGATGACACATGTGTGACGCTGTTGCTGCTGTAGGCCAGGAGCCACCATGCTTAGGAGCAGCTCCTCCACTCTGGTGGGGGGGGTGTATGGCCACCCCACCACCTGTGGCAAGCTGTTACCTATGGATATCAGATGCACGCCACCAGACATGTCTAATTAAATCACTGCAGTGATGGCGTACCTGCTCATATGTCTGGTTATGCATGCCAATGTCATTTACCTGGCGAACAAGGTCTTGCCACAGTGCAGTACGGTTATGCTGGTGCTGGCTGGCAATGGAAAAAAGCAGGTTATAGTGCTGCACCAGGCTGTTTAGAATTTCCTGCTCCTCCACAGCTGAATACGTTGGATTTCGTTGATGAGCCATAACCCTGGAAGACAATTAAACAATATGTGTGAGCGTGTCATGTGGCACACTTAACATTATGAAGTACAGATATCACTTAACTGCCATATATAGCATCTATCTGTCTATCAGAGGATACACACATTCAATACCACGTATCAGTGCTCAGCCCACAACTGGCTGATAGTGCCTGCAACACTCCATATAACACACCAGTATAGACCAGTAGTCGGCACACTGTTAGGGATACAATGCACAACCTCGCCCCGGGGGTATATATCAAGCTAATGCATGAAGAAATATGTCATCAAATGCAATGAATGTCATGTACATTTACAGTATTACCGGTAAACCACCCTAGTCTTTGATGCCATACCCCTACCTGACATATGTGCACGGTTGTTGATATAGCTGGCATACTGCTGTAACAGAGTATACATGTTGCTAGGTACACACACATACCCTGTAACACACATGTCATTGCAGGCATGGTACAGGCATCATTAAACACACATCGGACATACATATGACACAAAGATGTATGCCGACACAGATGAGCATTACCTGTGTACCTTATAGTACTGTGTGCCCCTACTTACAGATACCTATGCCTGTGGTATGTAATCTGTGCAGACTACAGGAAACACACAAGACAGTGTTACCAGGGACTGTGAACATATACCATACTGTGCTGTTTAGGCCTACAGCTTCAGGTAGTACAACAGTTCATATGTGAGCTGGAGTCACCAGCAGTACCACTTACTGAGCATACATGTATTGCTTCAGCCTACATTGGGACACCACAGTCGTACACAAGGAACTACGTCACAACATATGCCATCCTACTATGTCTGCATCCCAATAACTGACACATCTTTCTCCGGCCTCACACCTAGGACACAAACTACCATGACAGATACAACCTCACACTAAGCTATCACACCTTTACAAACCTTGCACACAGTCACTGTCACACTCATTCCACCTCACATAGCAGGTATTGCACTGAGTACATGTGTGTGTGCATTGTGTCATAGGTAGGTAATGCGCTATTGGCCCTAGGGCCTAGAGCAGCCTAGCCATATGCTACCCTGGCCTTTGACACACATGTAATGTAATTTCACTTGCTTCTGTCAACCGGATACACAGAAGTGACTCCCAGGGCATATTACCTATCTCCAAAACAATCATCAGGGATATGTATGATATCTGCTAATGAGGAGCCTTGTTTGTTAATGTTGGGTGGTTTAGTCCAGAGTATGGCATATTTGTGGATAAGAACCTGTACCTCCAGCATGTGCTGTTTAGTGAGTTGACAAGGATTAGGGCCCTGGGTCATGTAGCCCGGAGGGATTGTGAGGTGTTGTCATGGTGGTTGGCCGACTGCTATGGGTGTGACATACCTCTGTATGTCCGGCAGAGGTAACCTCTGGGTGGGCGGTATGCAACGCATTCTAGCTGTGGTTTGTGAGTCAGTCTGCATAGGGCATGTGTTTGAGGGCAGTATTACTCTTTGTTAGGTATATCTGTGGCCTTTCCACTTTCTGTAGTTGTCATGTGAGGTACATACCACATGGGGCATTGTGATGAGTAGATGGGAACACTGACCTATATTTCCCTAGATGACACACCTTTTGTGATGACACGTACCATGTAGACAGATTACATTACTACGGTTGTCACTGTGATTATCAAAGGGGAGCCTACTGTCCACCTGTGTCTCATGAACCCTTCTGACAGCATCAGTGTTAGGCAGGCTACCACCTATGTGGCAGTTACTGTGTAAAGTGTTTTGGAATGGGGTATGGCACTGCGGTATCAACACTGGTGTTCAGTCCATGCCTTGAACAACAGGCACCTGTTGCAGTACATATGACCCTGTGTCTCCCTCATTCTCTCTCTTATAAATATATATATATATATATATATATATATATATATATATATATATATATATATATATATATATATATATATATATATATATATCCATATCTATCCATATCTATACATATCTATACATATCTAAACATATCCATACATATCTTTACATATCCATACATATCTATATATATATCTATATATATCTATATATATCTACATATATCTACATATATCCATATATATCCATATATATCTATATATATATATATATATATATATATATATATATATATATATATAAATCCATATATATCCATATATATGTAAATATATCCATATATATCTATATATCTATACACACATATATATGTATATATACATGTATATAAACACGTACATGTAAACATCCATTGCTGTAAATATAGCTGCACATATAGGCACATATACTGCCCACCTTTCATGGTGGGGATGTCAATTATGCAACAGTTGTGAGACATACGTTTATGTAATACTATTGCTCAATGTTGTGCAGAATGCTTTCTGCTGTCCTCAGGCCATATAGCTGTTGCAGGACTCTCTGCCTGTAGCTCAGTCCAACAGCGTTTAACACCACATGACATATACCGGCACTGCTTGATTTCTGCAATGCCACACACTACAGCCTACATACATATGTGCACATAGCAGCCTTCAACAACATACTTATGTCCAGCCTTCACTAACAGTTGCAGTATGTCCCTTGCCCTATGCAAATGTGCATGTACATATAGATACGGACTGCTGCCACATATGGACGATTCACAGTCTGTAGAGTACCCTTCAGACACATCTTTCGGATGTCACCAAATACATATCTGTTACATACCTTACCTTTGTATTCCTCACCTCTGTCTGTTGTAGGTGGTTTTTTTAAAATTGTTTATTTATTTATTTTTTTTTTGGTTTTGTTTCCTATGTGTGTTGCTGTTTGTTTTCAGCATCTGTCTCCTTCTGCCTGTTTGTGTCTGTCTGTCTCTGTCTGTCTTTCTCGCTCGTGCTCTCTCTCTCTCTCCCAGTTGTTGCAATGATATTATTGCATGTGTGGACAGCAGATACAGGCTGCCTTTCTAGGTATCTGCACAAGTGCATGTGATGGCCTCTGCACCAATTGGTGGCCACCATTTAGTAATTGCATGCAGCCTGCTGTGTGGTAATTGCAGTTCTCACTGTGATTTCAGGACATTGCTATAAAATGATAGGTTAGGTAGGCATAGCCCTTTCAGTTTTGCAAGGTGGGGACCATGCTTATTTGCTGTGGACACTGTTATCTCAGTCAGAAGGTTGGTATATGTCTCATATCTGAAGCTGGGTTGTAGTAAGTGAAATGCATGTTGTACTGAAACCTGACTTTTGCTTCTTCCAGTACACTCTTCTCAGTGTGTAGGTTTACTCACACCTCCTAATGCTAACACTGGATACATGGGAGTATGTACTTTCTTTTCAAATTAGAGAATTAACTGGCATACAATGGTAGTTATTGCAATGTATTCCTATGGCTTTCCTATTTTCCCTTTACATTCACTCATTGCAATGCATGTTATATTTCTTTCAGCACCAAGTTATTGTATATCTGCTGTGGCTTAGTGGTACATCATGCTGATGGGGGAGTCCAATGTGTGGGGTTTGAGACTGACATGGGCATTTTATTTTGTTGCTGAGCAGTACAAGGGCCCTGTCATACAGAGTGATTAAGGCACTTTTAAGCAGTTGTAAGCGGGTTTGCGTGGGTTTGCATGACGCTTAGCGATGCTAAGCTAAGCTTAGCTTAGCCTATTTTATTTTAGCAATACTAAGTCAGGCTTGGCTTAGCTTATCATATCTTAGCAATGCTTAGCTAAGCACACAAGCTGACACTAGTGCACCCCCGCTAATTACTGCTTAAAAGTGCTTACTCCCGCTAACCCCCGCGCTAATTTCTTTTAAAGAAAAGAAAATGGGGAGATAGGAAAGTGGTGAAAAAGGGGGCACAAAGAGGGAAAGACAGTAGAGAAACCAGCTCAGGATGTGCAGGATGGGTGTAGGGAAGGTCCATAGCTGCCCATTTCTTTACCAGCAACAGCTGTGCATATGTTTGAAATTTGGTGTGAAATTTGAAACCTTCCACCCCTGAGAGAGGGGTGAGGACAACAAAATATGTTGTACTGCCAATTAGAATTATCAGTTTACATGTCCAGCGGACATATGTGCAAATTGGGCAGCTATGTATGGGGCGTAATTTTTTTGTGGGAACAGATTGCCCTTTTTTTTAATTTTTTTTTTCAGGTGAGAGTGGAAAGTGAGGTTGAGGAAGTAGGTCTATTTGGGGAGGTAGGTTGGGGAGGTAAACAGGCAAGACAAACAAGATGCATACAGGGGCGGAGTTTGACACATGGGGTGGGTGAACACAATTGAAGGGGAAGGATGTTTGGAAATCGCAAGCCCATGAGCCCACAGATGGTAACAGTGGAACTGAGATCCCCACCCATGGGCAGGCACCACTGCACTTTCACAGTCCCGAGGGTGGCTGTGCTGAGGGCTGTGTAGGACGGGCAGGCTCACCCGAGAGAGGCGCCACTCTCACCTTGAGCTGGCATAGGGGATCAGCGACTGAACGCTGGATCTCCCTACGCACCACAGCCCGGACCTAGCAAGGGTGACAGTTGGCCGTCCTCCGCCCACACTTGCCCCATCCCCTGCAGCACTTCCACCCGAAGGTGGCACAGAACCAAAGGAGGAGGGGATCCCGGGCTGGGCACCAGAGCTGGTGGTGCCAGGTGCACTCGCCAACTGAGGAGGGACAGGTGGGTCCGCTGGGACCGGCCTTCCCATATGTTCTGTGATTAGGTGTGTTTAATTACAACATAAACAACAGCATTCCAGATTAGTTGTAACAGCATGCAGTAATATTCCCATTAACCCAACACACCAAGGTTCCAACAGTTGAACAGCAAGCATAACACATGCATATATTGAACGACAGTGGATATTCCAACATCATGCAGGGATGTTTGGTAGCAATAGGCCACCATGAACATGGTGTTTGAACAGGGCACATGCATCAACATCAATACAAATATTTATAAAACAATAGGACATATGTCCCAACAAATATTTAGGATTACACATACCCATTGACGTGTGGAATTGCATGGTTTATGCACATATGGTAGGGTGTAGAAAAAACCTCGGTTAACATCTTATAATGACCTTTTAGTCTACACTGCATTCCCAGTGACTGCAAGTGTATATCCCCTACCTGTATTATTACACTTGCCACCATACATTAGGTTGTGTCATGGGTTTGGCTAGTTCAATATATGCTTGACCTATATCTGACATACTAACTGTCCAGGATGCAGATGTTACTGCTACATATTTCTTGTTTGCATTTATATTTCTTTATCTACATATCTGGGATGTTTTCACATGACATTTTCACTTAGATTTGTACAGAACCCTGCATTTCTTGACACACACTCACATTTCTGGTGAATAATTACATGCTACACGTTTGCCAGGTTTACTTATTCATGCCAGTCAGTAACTGACTATTGTGGATTGTATATATGTTTCACAGCTACTAGCACTTCCATCACCCACTTTATATGGGACTGCATAACTCTGTGTTGCCAGCACATTTTCAAACAGTACTGTTTGTATAATGCAAGGGTACAACAACATTTCAGACTCTGTGACACAGACACACTCTGGGTTTTAGACCTTTATTAATGACATAGCACACTTTTCCACAGGCTCACTCCTTTATTTGTTTTAACGGTGTTTATGGCAGACATGTTCAAGACATATTATACCTTTATTAATAGGTTAGAACAATCTTTTTTCAGGCTCACTCACTTATGTTATATGACAGTGCCTGCAGGGATATTATTCCAGACATATGTTACCTTTCTTAATGGGTTACTACACTCTTTTTCTGCCTCTCTGACATTTTTATCTGACAGTACATGCAGTAGACTTATTCAGGCAATTCTATGGCTGTTTTATTGGACTACAACGCTTTCTTTCATGCTCTCTCCCATATTTTATATAACAATACATGCAGAATAATCACTAACCTGCCTGGTGGCGCAGCCTTGGCAGCCTATCAGCATTGGCTTGCTGATTCGCAGCACGGTCACCTGCCACTGTAAAGTAAATGAAGGGATATTGAGACATACCTATCCATTATACATACTCCATTATCAATTCTTGCATACTGCATTCCATGGCTACATACTCAGTTGTGGGGCATTCTGCATCCCACGGGCCTCCTGTATCCACTGGTTCAGGTGGTCCTGCTTTCATCTCTTCAGGTCTGCATGGTGGTGACGGACCTGCTCACCAGTCCGAGGAACGCCTGTGGCACTGGTGAGGTCACGAGCTAACCGGTTCCAAGCCTCTGCCTTGTACTCCATCCCTTGGAATTGGCCCTGCAGGAGTCTTGTCTCGTGATGGTGGACAAGGAACCAAACCATGTATTTGGACTCCTTGATGCCCCAACGTTGCACTCGGAAGCGTGAACCCTCTCCTGCACCTGCCATTCTGACTGCAAATGTGAGCTACAATCAGTTATGGTGAGTATTTCTGCCTATGGGGCTTATCTGCCGCATTTCCCACACTTTTTTGTGATTGGCCATTTTGTAAAATTCTCGGCTGACTGCACACCTGCTTAGTAATGGTTAAACTACCATTCGTAAGTTTATGAATGTTAATAGTGGCTGCTTCCGCTATGTTGTCACGGCTTAGTGGTTCTGTACTTTGATTATGATGCAAAGGGTCCTGGGTTTGAACCTTGTCATTCTTTTATTTTAATACTGTCTAGACAGGCTAGGGGGTGTGGCTGCGTTTAAGCAACTTAGCTCTACGTTGCTACCCGGTGCCCTACGGTGACCTGGTTGGCGTGGCGAGCACGCCCGCGCAAACACATTGTGCTGGGTGAAGCGCTTTTAAACTATGGGCAACTCTATTGTGCTGGGTAAAGCAATATTACACTATGGGCAACTCTGTTTAGCTGGGGTGAAGTGCTATTAAACTATGGGCATCTCTGTTTAGATGGGTAAAGCAATATTAAACTATGGGCACCTGTGTTTAGCTGTGTAAAACATTGCTTAACAGCAGACTATTATATATCTGGGTCCTTTAAAAATATATATTTTGTTCACTGATACATTGGCCATGTCACTGCTTTTAATAAAATTTTAATCATATATGTCTGGTATTATTTCAAATACTGATTTAAAACATAAATAAGAAGGGGAATGGTGGGACTCGAACCGTGAATGCCTTCTCTTTGTGCATACGCTCTACCATTATGCTATTGCAATTTGGTGTGATTTGCATAAACATTCTTTCTTATGCTCTTCCATGTCAGAATTGCTAACTCTAGCTAAGCAATGGGTACACCCGCGCACACACGCGCAAATACGGGCAGCTATATCATGGATTTAAAAAAAAATCTAATTATTTACTTTATATAAGTGTGATGGGGGTTTACAGTGTCAGGGAGTGTGGTGTTGGGTGTAAGAACATTTGAGCGAACTCGCTCTTGTGTGTTGACATTATGCTTTTTAAAACCTTGCAGGGGCATGCACATTTAGACTGCTCGGCAGTCAGACACACCCCCTGCTTTCCTACTTAGTCCATGTAAGAGTTATGGTTGAGTCAGCGTGCCCTCATGAATATTCATGGCACGTTGACGTCAAACCATTCAACTGCAGCCTCCAAGTAAGAATTATTAAGTCTTACAAGGAGGATTCATGAATCCGGGTGACAAACTTTAAAATTCAAACAGTTAACAGAGAGCTTTTATAGCACATTATTTTTATTGTTCCTGCTTATACTATATAAGTGGTTATATAGTCTAGTATGTAACAGCTACTCAATTTTTTTCAATATAAATGCTCTGCAGGACTCACAGGACATGATATATACCACCCTTGATGTACCATGATTAAAATTACCTTTATGATAAAAATTGCAGCTAATTTTCCTGTATAATAACCTAGGAACCTATACAAATATAAGGGCATTGTTTACAAGCACCACATTTATTCATTTTTCTACCCTTATTCTCCCTTCCTTTATGGATTTACTCTAACACATAGGTACCAGTTTTTGATCACAGTCTTCTAAAATAAATTACTACGGTGTCCAACAATTAGAACCACGGAACGTTAAAAATCTGTTTGTCCCTCACCAACCAGTGTAGTGCTCTTAGTATATTTTTTTATAAAAATCCCTAAAATAATGGGCTTAAATTACCCTTCCCTATTTTGTATAGGGTCAGAGTCATTAACAGTGACATGAAGTGTAGTGACACACCACCAACACATTAGTGTGCTATTTGGTATTCATTAAACAAAGTTCAATTACATAAACAAAGATATTGGAAGAATATGCTAATGATAGCATAAAGAGCTGAAACTCATGCTATTTAACCAATCCAGAATGGCAGAATTATTCAGAAAGCTATCAAGCAATTGTCTACACTCAGTGTAGCCTCTTCCCTTGTACACCAAAGAGTCAGATTCAATAAAGCCTACCTTAAGTGTACACTATGTGTACACTAAGTGTACATGATATGCATTCAATAAAATTATTATCATATTTTCTTGTGCTTTCTAGTCCCTTTGAAAGATTACACTAAGTGTACATGTAGTCTACACTATGTGGTAACCTTTATGAATCTATCAATATTTAAAGCTGCAAGAATATAAGGAGGAAAACTAAAATTAAGGGAACGAAGGTATGAGTTATGTCTGTGTTGTCTGTTCAGTCAGAACAGTGTACACTTAGTGTACATTTAGGGTAGGCATTATTGAATCCCAGAGCAAAACTATTTGGAATACAGGCACGATAAGAAAATGTGTTAGGAATTGTTGCTGCTGTTATTGTTCTTCCGTATGTGCAAAAGGCTTTAAAATCAGAATGCTGCTACTGCTGTTGCTGCAAGACCTCAGGCAAGAAGAAGAAGGGTGTTTAGACCCTGTGTGATTTATTATGGACTGCATGACACACAAATTGCTGAGAGATACAAAGTTTACAGGGAAACACTGGAGGAAGCATGCAACCCTCTGACGCCTCCACCTAAGACCCTAGGGAAATTGTGGAACCTATCCCAGTAAAAACAAAGGTGTGTTTAGCATTACATATTCTACCTATTGGTACATTCTGAGGACCGACATGGGATATTTTAGGAGTGTCACAGGCATTAGCTTCCAGAATATTACAGCAGTTTTAAATGCAATGCTACTACATGTAAGGGAGCTTATTTTTCCCATGAACCCCACAGGGAAAAGCAAGAATCATACAGGAGTTGTATGCAATAGCACTCTTCCATGAAGTTTTGGGAGCCATAGATTGCACACACATAGAAATAAAAGCCCCATGGGAAGAAAGTACATCAACAGAAAAAGTTTCCACTCTGTAAACTGTCAGACTGTCTCTAATCCCCAAGGGATCATTTAAAACCTCTTGCAGGTAACTCAGGCATTTTCCACATTTCATGCATATGGCATGCTGGTGAGCTGTACACCAGGTTTGCTAGGGGTGATATTCCTCAAGGGGATCTAGTGAGGCTGCAGGTTATCCACTGGAGCCCTGGCTCATGACCCCCATGAGAAACCTACACAACCCACTGAGCAAGGATAGAATGAGGCCAATGCTCAAACCAGGAATATTACAGAATGTGTATTTAGATTGCTTAAATCAAGGGTCAGGTGTCTAGACACATCAAGAGGTGCATTGCAGTATGACTCAAGTACTTCTACCAAAATATTTACAGTCTGCACCATGTTACACAATATAATTATCAGGAAACAGCTTCAACAAGGACAGCAAAGGGCAGGGCCACAGTTTCAAGGACTACACACAGGACCAGCAGCATGTACAGATGAGGAGTCTGAGGGAAAACCACCAGCTGCAGATGGTGCTGGCAGACGGAAGTGTATACAGAATGTTCTGGCTATAGCTAAGTGGCAAAGAATAGCACACACAATCACTACCTAGGTCAAAGCTTAAGATCCCACACACATACAAATAGGAAAATTGATGTCTATCACACTCCACAACCTTTACTTTACCATGTAATGACTGTGTTCTGCTAACATCAGACAGAGATAATCTCCAAGGACACAATTTGTACCTTCAGTAATGACAAGGTAAGTGTAGACCCTGTAATTAAAAAAAAATAAATATATATATATATATATATATATATATATATATATATATATATATATATAAAATAACTGATTACTGTCATATGAAAATATGTCTGAGGTGTACAGTTTTGTCAGTAATACCTGCTATGTCATATAATAATTGCTGTGAATCAAGCATTTCAACTGATCACTGTCTAAAAAACATGGAATAGGCCAATTATACCCTCATTTTCACAAATATACCATGCAGCAAGACCGAAGTACCTAATGTTTCCACTGGTTTAATGACAATAATAACTGATATACAATGAGGTTCAACAATTATAGAAGAAACAGTGCACAAATGAGTAGGAACAACATATCAAAAACTTATCTTCTGCAATGTTTGATAAACACAAGCTTTGAATAAGCAGGCATTAGCTATCCACTGAGTGTATCAGACATCTATGCAAACCTAAGTCACAAAGATATGTGCAAATGGTAGACAACAGTCACCATGATTTGCACAGGGTGGGGGTTTAGGTTAGGTTAGAGGACAAGGCTGACCCTAAAGATATGAGTGTATGTGAAAGTAAGAAACTCATGTATCTATCAGAGTATACAGTCCACAGGGCCAGTAACAACAAATGTATAGCACTCAACAGTATAGTTTAAATAGCTTGCATGTGGATGAGCACTATATCTTGAAATCTTGGACAGGAATGAGCCAGGCATGGTAGAGCAGTCAGTTCAGCATCATCATCCTTGACCATGACAGCCACCTTTACAAAGAGTTGCACTACTATTTACATGGTTCTGTCTAGAAGTTGGGGTGCTACCTAAACATGAGTAATGTCTACTGGGTAAGGTCTCCTCACTATTATGTCCAGGACCATGAGACCATGACTTATGATGTCTGGGTGTGTACACTGCAATCACTGTCAGAGCAGTGGATGTAGTGTCACTATGGGAACAGGATCTTGCACGGCCATTTCTGCTAACACTAAAAAATGTAGCAGCTCTCTGGCCATGTGGATGCCCACCATCCCTGAAAGACATTCCATCACAGACACTGACCAATCCAGTTTGCTATTCATTCTGTCCAAGGAGTCACACATATGATTCAGGGAGTGACACACTTCAGAAAGCACAATATTTAGTACTCACACTATGTCTTCCAGGGCCCTGGTGAAATGTGCCTGTGCTTCCACTATGGCCCTACACATATGTCTGTTGGGATCTAATGGCACACCAGCATCAAGAGGAGGGTGGCCATCAGGCCTCCTCCAAGCAGCTTTACCAACCCTTCTGTGTGGTACCATGTCATCGTGACAGCTATGAGGAGAATCAACAAGTTCTGCACCAGAGTAACCACACTACCCTAATCAATTGTGTCACCCTCAACCTGTCTGATATCGAGGTCTCCACATCATCAGTATGTTTAGGCACACTGACTGTGTCTAAAATATTGGCACGGGATGGGAGATCTACAAACGTAGTGTCAGACTGACCCTCTGCACCCCCAGTCTGTCTGTTCATTGCAACGATCATCATTAGAGGCTACTGATACTCTGACATCAAGTGGTAGTAGTTCAGCAATGCCATTCCCAGGATCATCTATGATAACAAGCAATAAATACAGCAAACAGAGAAACAGAGAACAGAACTGATCACATATTTCCTTATATATGAGGTATGTTAAACTCCAACAGTTGCTAAAGCAACATAAATGTTAATATTATATAGACCTGAATCTATTTTATATATATATACAGTAATAACAATAACCAAATGTGTGCTTACTGTGTGCAGGTGGGCTGACAGCTTGCAAATCAGATGCCCCTGTGTGTGAGGAAGAGAAAAAAAACAGAAGGCTGATAAAAATCACAATGCAAATGAAACAAGAAAAAGAGAACAATTGCTTTCGCTTATGCAAATTAAAAGTGTTGTTATACAAAAATGTAGTGAACAGTCAGGTTACTCCCCACCAAATACCTGTCTCTATTTCTTTAACTGTGTCATCTGACCCACACTTATTGCTGACTCTATATAGATCAAACATCTAAGATATAAAATTATAACAATGACAGTTGCATTTTGCATACCTGGAAAGTTTGCGTGGGACACTCTGGGTTTGTCATCAACATCAGCACCAACATCAACGATTCTGTAGGGACTCTGCCAGGCTATCTTGATCTTTGCTGGTGGACAAAAACTTCTCTTTTCCAGTTAGTGGTGGTTTAGTAGTAGGACCACATCTTATAGCCAAGTCTTCCTTGGCAATTGCAGCCACCTCATGGTGGGCAGAGGTTATCATATCACTTATCCAGTGTTGCATCTGGGACTAAGTTCATAGGATCATAGCAGGTTAATAAGCTCTCGACCCAAAGGTCGTTTCAAGCATAGCCATTTCATCCCAATGTAATGCAATGGATACTCTAGTCAATACCCATGATTGTATTTAGTAATGACTGCCTATGTTCAGGAGGGTTGTGATTGCTATCCCTGGTAAGAATTTGCAGTACCCCATCCACTTATCCAGGTTCTCTCATGTCATCTGACAGCCCTGATGTCATTGACCTTCTGTTGCCATGTCATTTCTCAGGCAGATTGGTCACCTCTAGCTCTCTCTAAAAGAAAAGATCCTTGGCAATGTATGGTCTGGGTAATGACCTAATTTTCTGCATCACTGTGTGGTGGCTTGTGGGCACAAATTTCTTCTTGGGTACCTTATCCTTGTATGAGATGAAACAGAAAGCAGGCACATATTTAAGAATATAATATACAGACTGGTTGGCTGTGAAGTCAGTTATTGTGTGAATTCATACGTACATCATGCACACAACAATTCAAAGTTTATGCTCCCTATGATTATATAGAAGTTAGGTCAGCCCCAATCCCCCCAAAAATTTCTAAAAAAATATCAACAACAATCTATAACAGTCCTGTAATGCAGATAATGCAGGTTTAACGATGTAATACGTCACAGCATTATCAATAAAACTTCACAAGGTAGCATTTGAAATGTAACACAACTATTATAAATGCCATTTCCACTGCTGTGGAGGACAGGCAGGTAGAAATCCATAAACGTAACACATCATTTCTGTCATCTAACACAGCTAAGAATAGCAGACCTTTTTATAAATTTATAATACACTAATCAAATTTATAATATACTCTGCAAAAACTGTGCAAATAATTAGATACAACCTAAAATATAGGTCATGTAGCATTCTGAAACATACTTTTTGTATTGCAGACATGGCTATGTCAATAGATAGGGAGAAAAAAAAAACATTTTGATGAAAAATGCTTTTAAGCAGCTAGTGCAATTCACCTTTTAATGTTACACTAAAACCATTATATAAGAAATAGCAACATTCCTTGTCAATAAAGCAGCGTAGTTGTGTTTATCTAGCAGTATCAGGCTTTCTAGATCCAAACAGTCTCCCCAGTACACTACAAGGGCATTAGCTACATTATTACCCTTATATAGTGCAGATTCATCCCTATGAGCACTGCAAGTATGAAAATGAGGTGAAAAATCATTAGCATTCCTGAATACCACAAATTAGCCCTACGTGTAGAGAATGTAAACATGGTGTAAGAGCTACATGATTATATGCACATGCCCTAGGATTGCAAAGATGAGCATTGAGAAGTTTTACCTGCTAATGACTTGCAAGTGTCTATGATTACTACAGGAAAAATCGGGCATCCAAATCTTCTCTTTTTGATGTACACTTACTGAGGGTATGACAGGGAGAAGAAACTAACCAAACAAAAAAGAAACCAGAAGTACACTGAGTGATTTACGAGACCAACATTCCTAACATTCAAATGCTGCTTTTAATGACCACAGCTATTGCCCCATAATAAGAAGTTTTGTTCGTATTCAAGGGAGGACATTAAACATTGATACAGATAACATATTCAATAAAACAGAGATAGAACTGCTATGAAGAAAGCATAGATAAGGGAATTAGGCAGTCGTTGTTAAATAATGTGTGAGTACATGGGTATCCTGACTGTTGTCAATTTCACAACCATCCAGGCATTTATTCTCAAATGAGAAATGACAACTTTCATAACTTGTTTCTGTTGCACCTTTTTCTTCCTGCAAATATATGTTTTTTTTCCTGTGGCAAATATGGGAAATACTCTTCAATGATTGTTCTTACTATCCTTGTTTGAGGGCTCAAATCCATGCAGGTTACTGTTGCAAGATAACTAATTTGATTAAAATGAAAGTGTACATTTAAACATTTAAAATACTTGTTTTCAACTCTATTCCCTTTTCCTTTATTGTTTGCATGGCATTTGGCATTGTCCTCCATTAACTGGCAGTGGGCAGCTGTCATTCACTGTCCAAGGTACAAACTGACAAATTGTTGACTGACAGCAATAGTGCAATTAAGACTGGTATTGTTGCACTTTCTTCAGCAGTCATGGCTCCCTATCTAAGGAAAAAAAGTGAAAAATTCAGTTTAGGCTGCATTATGCAGTGCAAACACACCTGGCAAGAGCACACTTTCTTCTTCACTCTGGACAGTACTGAGTAGAGAAAATCCACCTGCCACACACCTATCTATGTGGCACAAGGTGTAAGTTCAGTGAGCATAAATAAAGTTCAGTGAGCTTAAATAAAAAGCATATATGATAAAGGGCCAGAATTCAGCTAAAATACTTTTACAAAGAGTGTAAGAATCCCATTTCTCACAACATTTTGATTAAGACTGTAACACTAAAGCAAATGATAATGTTAAACATGTTTCTTGCAAGCAATGCTTGCATAAGTAAACTTTTCTAATTAATGTATATAATTATTATTTCACATATAACCTCAAGCTCTTATATGTCCAGTTTCCTAAACTTGACAATGATCGTATTTATTATGATAATATAAAATTAACTTGCATATGCATAATGGGCACAATAATTTTGTTATAATCATCATGACTATTCACATATCCAAACTATGTGTTTAGGACAGTTATGACTTGTAATGTATGTAACATACCCCAGCATATATTACTTAGCTCATTCGAATACATCCATTTGAACTATATTTGCAAACAGAAATAACAAGTTTCATATTGGAATGCATTACCCAGTCTAATTAAAATGACACAACTTCAGGCATCTCTGAAGAGTATCGCTATTCTTTCCCAAATTATTATAATTATAATTTGCATGCTTGAAAAGTAATGCTCTTATGTCAGTCAATTAATAAGCTAGGTTTCAGTTTTGCATGCTTTAGCCCATAGATTTGAATCCCATGTGATGCAACAATATTCTAACAAGCTCCAGCATCACAGTATGTCATAATTTACCCGCTTTGTCTTTCCAAAATGCAAGAATTAAAAGTCATGCCATTAAGTATTCTATTGTTGAAGACTGGAACCTATCTCAGTAGGTTGAGCAACATACATGGCAAAGTTCAATGTTATGTTTCACACCTTTACTGCTGTGTAAGTGGTATCAACGTGTTTTCCATGGAGTTCATCTGCCTTCAATTGCACAAATTCAGTTGGCTAGGTGCACAACCAGTTACCTGTGAGATCTGAATTGTGCCCCAGTTCATACAGATTATTTTAGCTTGACTTTTGCAGGAACAGCTGGTAAGGGAGAGAACACAAAGGTGGGCATTGACAGTATTATTGTCCAGATTTAGAACACAAAGGTGGGACATTGAGGAGTCCAGGATACTTGTGGGACTGCTCATGAAGCTCTATAGCCATAGGCTACTGCAGGGGGATTATATTGAGTCTCAGTATAAGGCTAAGGCTTGGAATAGCTTAGCCAAGGTTGCTCCAGTGCAGATGGCAATTATTACATTTGAACGCATACATCCTATCCATCAGAGGGAAAAATAGGCTGGTCTTTGTTATATCATAGCAGTGAAATTTTCTTATTACATTACACATTAATACCTTTTCATCATGAATGGATATGGCAAATGTATATGATAGTAATTTATCATAGTTATTTATGTATTGCCAAACAAAGTTTATTGAAAAATGCAGTAATGTGACATGCCTTGTATCTAATTATTTTTTGTCACTCCCTACTTTATCTTTCTCTCTTTTTTATTTATTTATTTATTTTTTTGGTAGGGGTATTATTTATTAACATTTTCCTGTTTGCATACTTTGCTGCTGAAAAATAAATGACCAAAGCAAAGGGAGTTAGATTGACTACTGAGGCTTGGCCACAGATGGCAGAACAAACACCCAAGACTTTAGGTTCACAGCCTGTCCGTGTTGCATCTACAACCCCTGTCCTACATGCTACCTGACACAGTTGTAGCATGTAGTGCAGGTTTATAGCCTGTCCGTGTTGCATCTACAACCCCTGCCCTACATACTACAACTGTTTCAGATATCTCTGCCACACCTGCTGATACACTGGGGTCTACATTATATCAGGGAACACTTGAAATTGCGAATGCTGTATAATTGACCCAAACACTAAGAAAATTCAAAATGCCAAAAACACGGATCAGCTATTTTTTTCCCAGGGAAAAAAATGTTGATCCATTAAAAAAAAAAAACACAAAATAAACTGGGGGGCTTAGCCACCTACACCCCCCACATCTCCCTACTTAAATATACCTAGTCTGAGATCGCACCACAGTGGAGGAAATGGCAAAGTCCCGAAAACTGCTCAGTGATTTTTTTCCCTGGGGAAAAAGAATCTCTGTTGCATGCTTTCGGAATTTCACCATTTCAGGTAAACGCATTCGATTAAACAGTGTTCGCAACTTTAAGCGTTCACTTACATAATAGGAACTCGATACACTGGTACCCTTTCGGAACAGTACCATTGGAGGTGTTGATTTTGTCATCCAGCAGGAGCTGACAGAGCAGACACAGGATATAACAGAGAGGGGTCTCAGTGTACATATCAACAGGGTTCAAAATGTCCTGTTTCAGATTGCAAAGATGATACCATGTTAAGCACTGACACAGTGAGCTACTACAGGGAATAGTGCTGACAGTTATGAAAGTAAGGACTTGATTTTTATGTTCTCAAGCTGGACATGGGTGCACCTCTGCTCTTCCTTATCTATCCCCAATCATGGTGTTGTCAACTTTTTTGTTTCCATCATCATTCCTGTCTGTCTTGTATGTCTTGTATATTTATGCATGAATCCTAACCTAGCCTATCTACCTGACCCTCTCTTTCTTAAGCAGCTTTCCCAACATTCCTCTCTCACACTTGTAACTAATATAGTGCTCATTAGATTTTGAAACTAAATCGGCAAGAGATTCAATGCTCAGTATGGGAAACTTGTGAGTGTGTACAACACTTAGTCCTATAACCACTTCCTCTGAGAAGAATACATTTAACTCTTCACACAGCTCCCTTATCCCACTTTTTACTGACATCCTTACTAAAACACACCGATGAGGTCATCCAGACAAAAGCACATTCTCTCTCTCTACCGTCTTATGAGAAAACCTTCTTCTGAGGTGCTTGTGACTAATATTGCATTCTCTAGATTGTATAATTTGATTGGTAGAAGGTTCAATATTCAGCCCAGAAAAAATTGCATGTGTGTCTGTGTGAGTTTGTGCACCACTTGGAAGTGTATCCACTTCCCCTGAGAAGAATACATTTAACTCTTCTGACAGTTCCCTTATCCAAGTTTTTACTATTTATTTATTATTTATTTATTTACATTTGTTGACCGGGAAAATCCGACTGGACACAGGTCCTTTTTCAGCAGAGGTCCGGGGAGAAAAGCTCCACAATAAAAACAACAATTAATTACAAGTTAACAAGAAGTATAGGTAGGTTTTGTTTAAAATAGTAGTAAACAGTTATAGTTCAAAATGAAATTAAGTATTTAGTTAAATGGTACAACACGTATATCATTGGTGCCATAAAGACTAGCGAGTATTTTAATAGCTGAGCTAGCAGCTATTACCCTTGAATAACAGTGGCTAAGATTACAGCTAAGATATAGGTTTACAAGCAATGTATTTGGCTGCAATCTGAGGTAATTAGAGGGGTAGAAGAAAGGGATTAGAGAGGAGGTTGGGGTAGAGATGTTAGGGTGGTTTGTTACAGGGGCATTTTTTTACTGACATCCTCACTTAAACACACTAATGATGTCATCCAGTCAAAAGTGTACAGTCTCCTCTTAAAAATCAGACTTTTCCTCTAATGCTTGTCACTAATACAGTGCTGTCTAGATTGCGTAAATAGATAGGTTGAAGGTTCAATGCTCATCATGGAAAACAGACGTGTGCAATGCTTGGAGCTGTATTCACTTCCCCCGAGAAGAATGCATTTAATTTTTCAGACAGCTCCCTTATCCTACTTTTTACTGAAACATCCTCATGGAAACACACTGATTAGGTCATCCTGACAAAAGTGCACTCTCTCCCCATAAGACTCAGACTTCTCCTGTTGTGCTTGTGACTAGTGCATTGCCTTCTAGATTTTGTAACTAGATAGGTAGGAGGTACAACGCTCAGCAGAATAGATAGGTAGGATGTTCAAATATAACAGTTCTTAACTTCTATAGGTGCTGGTGTGACTGCAAATACAATCAGGATAATTTATACACATTTGCAGTGGCAACTGTTACAACCCCAGATGGCTGTAAAAGTCAATTTATTAGACACATCTACCTGGCAAGACACTACTGCCATCCCCTCATAGATGCTGTATGGCTCAGTCGTACTGAGTACTCTCCTATGGCATGGGCTGCTGATAATGTGCTGTATAGAGTGTGCAACTAAATAGGTAGTTAGTTCAAGTCTATCCCTTCTTTAATAGTGTGGTCGTGATTGCTGTCATATACCATTGGCCACCTCACAACCACCTTTATGTACACTTCCACATCTGAGACAGATTTTCACTGGTCAAATATAGCTATTACTGCTCAGACTGCATTGTGTCAGTTATATTGTGAATGTACATCTTGCAAACATGTTGCTAACACTGTCATCTAGCACATCTACTGCGTATACATAGGTTCTTACATGTGTACCAGGCTAATGACCACTAAGCTTTTCTAAGTCTAGCCATGCATCCCATATCTCTGACAAGTTCTAGTACCCTTGATAAGTGCAAGCGGGGGCTTGCGAGATGAAACCTTTACAAGCAGGGACCTGGGCGATGAACCATTTACAGGATAACTGTGTCCATTAGAGACATAGTTGCCAAATCAGAGGAACTTCCTGCTCCCCATCCAGTTGAAAAAGTTATGTATAGATGCTGATTCCTCTTACAAAAAAGTTCTGATAATTACTCACGTAGCAATGCTTTTTCAGAGTAATGAAGACACTTAATTACATTTTCCTTGCATAGCATATGTAGTAAGCATTGTCTTCTGTCATGAGGGAATGAGATGACATTCTGTATGTTGTTGCCTTAGTACAGCAATTACAGGTATGCATATCCCTTGCAGCATATGCCTTGACATACTAAAACATCTCACAGTTGTAGTGGCATATTCATGCTGTACAATATCATGTATTTTCTGTTGCCAAATGATCATGTGTTCAACATCCTCATTAAGTGCCTGATAGCACTGTGTGGCCTTATAGTGTACTGCATGAAAGGCATCCACCACAGTTATAATGTGTACATTTACAGTGGGAGAGACATCTGCCATCCCTTTTGTCTCAAACAGAGTGCCTAAAAGACATACGTATGATGTAATAAGTCAGCATAAGTGGAGTGGCACAGCTGTGTTAAGACTTTCACTGTGACACTTGTGGTTCATCCACATCATTAGTTAGTAGGGTTACATAGCTTGTTGTTTCAGCTCCTGAAAGGGTAACATGTATGAATGTGAATATGAATGTACTGATGTTACATAAAATCTACTGTATCTAGATAGTCATATCCATTTTAGGCTGCACAATGACATAGCATCACAGGTTGTGATTGCATGGCAGTGAAATGTCTATTCAGGGCATGTCATGCAGTGGGTGTTCCTGTGGGACATGCATTGAGTACTGGCTTGTATAGCATATCTACACAGACAGACTGTTTTTTGATTCTTGGACGGCATGAGTACTATACAATGGAAATGGCTTCCTTATCAAAGAAGCTTTGATATTGTACTGCTGTATTGTGTGGACAGTAATATGCGTAGCTCCTTTCCAGCATTCTGACTAAATACAACTGTTCATATTATATTTGTAACTCCTTTATTAATGTACACATTCAATTCAGTTATTTGTGACAGCCTCCATTTCTATTTGATGTGGCACATGCAGTCAATACAGAAAAATGACTAGTATAATAAGCAGGGGGTTTGAATCTGGTAACATCTCTCAGTCAGACAGCTATGTCAGATGGCAGTGGCTTACACACAGACAACGGTTATTTAATTGTAATTGGGCCATATTTTTCAGGCCTCCTTCAAGGGTATTCTTCATGAGTAACTGATATGTGTAGTTCTGTGGCCTGCATGATTGTTATGCACCTCTCTGATATCTGTCCTGGCATATGTTCAGAAATCACATGATGTGAATGTTTATTATGCCATTTATTGCTAAGAGGCATTACGTATTCCCAAAAGAATTATACTCTGTATTACATGTATTAATCCAGACATTTCTTTATTACTGCAATTGTTTTCATCAAACCATACAGATTAATGGCAGATAAGGGCTTCTATAAACATTTCTTACTGTGTGACATGCAGCCAGACCATCATAAACTGTGATTGGTCCTGTGTTACAAGACTTTCTTGTGTGTTACTGCTGTTGAATTGCTGCTATGTTACTGTTTCCTGTAATTCCATGTGAGCATGTATAATGATGTCTGAGATGTTTGCAAATTAACAATGTAAAACTTGAAAGCATGAAATGTAATCCAATTTTTGTTTTCATTTGTCACCTATGTACGTAGTGTATTAAATTACAATTTTACATTTACATGGGTAGACAACCTTTACTTGTATATTACATGTTTATAGTTGATAAACCCCTTTCTGATGAGTGCCACTTACATTTCTTTGCAAAAACATTTTCATTTATGATGTAAATGACATTATAGTTGTCAGCTGCATTTGTTCTTGTGTATGCTTGCTGAGATGGAGAATACAGCTGTGGTATAATCTTGCATACATAAATTCCCTGTATATACATCTCATGTACAATAACTGCATGCTCTACATTCATCCCATAATGTATCTTCTGTCCTTTCTGTTACCTGGACTCATCATTTTATTAACATGTTTGTCACATTGTAACTCCCCTTTGTTATACTGCAGCTTCATAACCCCATCACATCCTTTATCAGCATGTTAGTTTTTATTTATGTACATAGCACCAGCATTGTCATTGACATTTTAATTATCAAAGGATCATAGGAGCATAGGAAGTTACTAGGCTAATGGCCCCAAGACCCTTATAAGCCTAGCCAAGTTCTACCCTTATTTCTATGATCAGTACCTATTGCCCCTATCCAAGAGGAACACAGGTGGGCCCGGGGTTGAATATATGGTCACCCATCCAATCATCCAGTTTGTGTTTGAAGAGGGCCAATGAAGTGCTCTGTTTGACATGAAGTGGGAGTCTGTTACAAAGGTGTGATAACCTATGGGAGAAAAATCTGCCCTTCCAGCAGGTTCTATTAATGTCACAAACCAGGTTAAGGCCTTTAGTGCGAGTAACTCGTGTACCATTTGACTTGTGGATATGCAGCATTTCCAATAAAGTAGGGTCAGAGATTGCCTTATATGCAAGGTAGAGATCACCTCTCAGTAGCATATATGGAACAGAATAAAGTGACAGTGATTTCAGATGATCCACATAGGACAGATTTTGAAGACCTTGAATTTTCTTTGTGAGGAATTTTTGTGTTCTCTCCAATTGCTGCAAGTGCTTGGAAAGGTACACAGCAAAAAGGGGCATTGTACTCAATTATTGACCTGATGAGAGAAAAGTACAGGGAGGTTATAACTTCTTTTTTTTTCTGGAGGCAATGCCCTTACTTATGAGATGAGCAATGTAGAATGCCCTTCTTACCACTGTGGAAACATGGTGATCAAAGGTAAGGTTGTTGCCCACCTGTGTGCCCATGTCTCTCACCACTGAGTGCATACTTAGGATACTGCTATTGATGTGATAGTTAATAGGAACATCACTCTTACTGAAAGAGATAACACATTTTTTGCATTGAGTTTAAGACCATGACTTTGGCACCAGTCATTTGTTTGTGTAAGATCCTTTTGTAGGATGTTGACATAATTTAGAGATTCTATGACTGCTCCCAGTTTGCAGTCATCAGCAAACTTTGTCAGCTACAGGCCATTATTTTTTGCTTGTACTTTTGAGAAATAGATTCCAAACAGTAGATGTCCCAGGACTGATCCCTGTGGAACATGCTGTTGGAGGTGGATTGCCCTATTTTGACTGTATGGGTTCTATCAATGAGTCAGTTAGTGACCCATCTAACAATTTAAGGGTAGATACCTAGCTGGGTCAGTTTGTTGATGATACCTGAGTGGGGGGATAGTGCCAAAAGCCTTGGCTAAGTATAGGTAGGGTATATGCACAGATTTCCCCTTGCCCAGGGCCTTGGTGACTGCCTCAAAAAATTACACCATGTTTAACAGGCATGATCTCCCTTTGACAAATCCAAACTGAGTAGAGTCTGGATATTATCTATATCTTTGTTGATAATGTCCATGATGATTCACTCCATGGCCTTGCAGATAAGGCTAGTCAGGCTAATAGGGCTAAAGTTCTTGGTCAGTGGAAGCATCACCTTTGTGCAAGGGAACAACAGTGGCTATTTTCCATACAGCTAGGTTGAAATTGGTGATTCAACTGTGATTGAAAATCATACCCAATGGTATTGCCAATTCTTGTTGCAGCCAATGTAGGACATAGCCTGGGAGGTTATCAGGTCTCATAGATGCTGTGTTTTTGGCCTTAGAGAGGGCATTGAAGACCTGCTCTTTAGAGATACAAGGTAGGGGACAGGTTGTAGGGATGTCATGGGCTACATGTGACAGGAACAGGGGAGTGAAGTTCTCACAGAATCTGTCAGCCAACAGGTTAGCTATATCCACAGGCTCAATATATGTGATATCATTAACTACCAGTTTGGCACAAATCTGGGGCTTTTCTTTTAGGCTATGAGTGTAACTAAAGAATACCTTATGGTTGTCCTTAGTTGAGGAAGCAAATTTGGATTCATAGCTTGCTTTGAAGGACTTCATAAAAAGTCTTTTTTTTTTTGTTTAAGCTGAGGAGGGAGTGTTTCCAGTTTAGGGGTCACTCCCTCTTACTCTTAGACAGCAATTTCTTCCTCTGATCATAAAGCTTATTAACAGCAGTTGTCCTCAAGGCATGTTTGCTCTTCCTTGAGGAGCTTGTTTTGGTCCTATTGGGTATGGCTGAGTCAATACAGTTATACAGGTAACCAACAAAAAGGAAACCAACAATATCCAATGACAATGAATCCACCACAGGACCAGCAAAATTTAAAACGGATTTTATTAACACATAAAAAAGCCCCTTGGCTTAAATGTACATAATCTATGACTAAGTGCTTTCACTACGTACAGGCATCATCAGAGTCATGGTTCAAAATTCACACCAAACTTTTATATATCCTGTCATCACTTCAATTTCCTGTACTAAAACCAACACATTACTCAATTAAATAATTGAGTTTGCAATTCCATTGTAAAATGCATGTATATACAAACATTTAAAATACAATATATGCATCTTGTTGATCCTTCAAAAAATTTTCAATACTTAAAATTATGTAAAATTTCAAAATTATAAACTAAGAGGTCATAAACTTTCTATATAAATGTTATGTAGGCTTATTGACCCCAAAGGTCCTTTCTTGTTTTACAATAACACAGTCAACCTGCAATGAAAATACTGACAGGTATATTAACTCTAAAGTTCCATTCTTTTTTTGTTTTAAGACGCAAGCACTAGAGATATACTCATTAGTGCTTGGGTATAATTTGGCATTAAATCACTATCTATAATTTAAATGACTATGTAATACAGACCACTCACTTCGATTTGTTAAAGAAAGATTTCAACTTTGTGCTTGAGCATAGATTGGATGTTGCCAAGGCATTGATTGACTTAAGGTTGTTCACTAGGCAACCAAACTTGTGTTTATTTTTCTCTGGCAAGAAGGGGTGAACAACAATAGCGATGGTCCTTTGAGAAGGAGGAGTGTTTTTATTCCCCCAGTAAATGCACTGGTTAATGTGTTTGAGAGATTAGTGGAGGGAGGGATAAGAAAGACTGGTACCATGAAAACTGCCCTCCTGACAACTTAACTATGGAGGAAAGATGTTGTCTCAATGAATTAATCACGAACAGGGAATATAGATTGATGAAACCTGACAAGGGGGGTGGGATTGTCATTATGTCCCATCTAGATTATATATGTGAGATGTATGACATCTTAAACGATTCAGAGACCTACGAGAGAGCTACCACAAATGAGATTAATCGTGCCTACAGTAAAATAGATCTATGGCTACAGGATGCCCTTTTAGATTGATTAGTCTCAAGAGATGAAATTGTGTTTCTGACCAACATGTCCCTCATTATTCCTGCTGTGTTTGGTATACTGAAGACACATAAG
This sequence comes from Protopterus annectens, assembly GCF_019279795.1. Classification (NCBI taxonomy): domain Eukaryota; kingdom Metazoa; phylum Chordata; order Ceratodontiformes; family Protopteridae; genus Protopterus; species Protopterus annectens. The sequence goes on from NC_056730.1 coordinate 994,236,589, forward strand.
GATCTCTACAACCCTCCTTTCAGACCAATAGTGGCAGCCAGAGCATCTAAGACAGAATCACTGGCAGCCTATGTAGATCATTACATGAAGGCTTTGGAAGGTTATTAGTACATTTTAAGAGATTATTGGCATTGTTTGGAAAGCCTTAGGGGTGTTGACATGAATAAAGACTTTATGTTCCTTACCACTGATGCTGTCAATTAATTTTCATTAATACCTCATCCGGAAGGTTTAGAGTATTATTATCAGAGTTTGACAAGAGGGGGTACTTTGAGGGAGGATAAGGTCAAATTTCTGATTGGAATGATGTATATCATCTTAAGTAACAATTTATTTTTCTTTGAGGGTGAATATTTCCATCAAAAGACTGGAATGGCCATGGGTGCCAAGTGTGCCCCAGGGTTCGCTAATCTCATCCTCATCGAATGGGAGAGATACTTTGTTTTTTCCAGTAGATATTGGTCCAAGATTTTGAAATATTTGGGATTCTTGGATGACATCCTGATATTGTAGGGAGGTACTATAGATGAAGATAGAGAGTTTGTAGACTACTTGAGTGGAACAACCTATTTTTTTACGATTTACACACCAACTCAACCCCACAGAGATTAATTACTTGGACATAAAATAGGACAAACAGGATGGGGTGTTAAGATCAAATGTATATAGAAAAGAGACATATTCCAACACACTTCTACATTATGACAGTTGTCACCCTGAGCACCAAAAGAAAAGTGTGGTCAAGGGCCAAATGGTGAGGGTTTCACACCTTGTCAGTGATGACTTGGTATTCAACCAAGAGATGACAAAACTTATTGGAATGTTTAAGGATAGGGGTTACTTTATGATACTGTTGGTGAGCATGAAGAATGAGATGTCCAAGGGTAGGAACATGAACTTTAAACCCATTTTGATTAGCAGTGACACTGAAGTGCTCGACAATGGTACCCAAAACCCATTTGGCAAGAATATTATGGTAATACAGTACAATCATTCAAAACCACCATTGGTGCCAAAAATACAAACAATATGGGAAGAGGTTTTTGACCCCCTGTGGAGGTCTAATATGGGAGGATTCTTAAGAATAGCTTACAGCAAAGGAAGAAACATTACAAATTTGTTGGAATCACAGGGTAGGAAAAAAGGAAGTGATTACAGGTCCAAATGAGTAAATGTGAAGCATGCAAAATGTGCAAGAATATCAACAATGGTCCCTATGTGGATATGCCAGGGTATTTCAGGAATTTGAAATGCCCTGGTTGGTGCAAATTGTAACACCAATATGGCGGTTTATGTGGCCACTTGTGTGTCGTGGCCTGCATTTTATGTGGGTAAGACCACAAGGAGACCTAGAGATAGGATAGCTGAGCATGTTAGACTTGTCAAAAACAAAACGACTACAAGTGCATTATACAAAATGTTTGTATTTTTTATTATTGATTGTGTCATGTTCAATAAAAAAGGAGGAGATGGAAAACTGGAAATAGAAATTTAAAGAGATTGAATGGCAGTTAAGACTTAATGCTAAATTATACCCAGGCATTAATGAGTATATCTCTATTGCTTGTGTATTAAAAAAAAAAGAATGGAACTTTAGAATTAATATACCTGTCATTGTTTTCATTACAGGTAGACTGTGTTACTGTAAAACAAGAAAGGAGCTTTGGAGTCAATAACCCTACATAAAGTTTATATAGAATGTTTACGCCCTCTTAGTTTATTAATTTGGAAATTTTACAATGTCATTTTAAGTATTGTAAATTTTTTGAAGGATCAACAAGATGCATATATTGTCTTTTAAACATTTTTATACACATGCATTTTACAATGGAATTGCAAACTCAATTATTTACTTGATTAATGAGTTGATATTAGTACAAGAAATTGAAGTGACGACAGGATATATAAAAGTTTGGTGTGGATTTTGAACCATGACTCTGATGATGCCAATACGTGGTGAAAGCGCCTACTTGTGGATTATGTGCATTTTTTAAGCCGGGGGGGCTTTTTTATGTGCCAGTAAAGTCCATTTTAACTTTTGCCAGTCCTGTGATGGATTCATTGTCGACAGTTATACAGGTGTTTGTATAAAGCTTTGGTGCAGAACTCAAGATAGTTGCCAGTTCCATCTGAGGGTGAAGGTGCAGTAAAACTATTTATACCATCCTGTAAAAGGTTATAATCTACATTGGAGAAGTTATTTTAGTTTAGTTGCTGCTGGGGGTGGGGTTCAGGTGTGATAGTTACTTCAAATGAGACTAATTTGTGGTCAGATTTCACTGGGAAGATGTCACAGTGGGGGTGCTAGTGTGATCCCCAATATTGGTAAGCATGCGATGTTGGCACCTCTTGTGGGGGAATCAGCCAGCTACTCTAGGGCATTGAAGTAAACAAAGTTATTAACCTTTGGGCAAGTGATTTTGGGCATGACTAATTTACACAGTCAGTGGATGTGTAGGTAAAGTAACCCAAAACCATGATGTTCAGATGTATTTTGATAGACTCAAGCAGATCCACATAGGCAAGAGTGAGTGTCCAGATTCATGGAGGGGGTCTTGTAGCTGGCAATGATTTGAATTGGTGTCCTACCAACAGTTAATTGCACATGAAGTATCTCCAGGAAATCATTCTGTTTAACCAATCTGGAGGTGTATTTATCTTTAATGAATATCAATACAGCTCCTCCTTTAATTTTCACACATTCAGTTTGTTGTCTGTAAATGTGGAAGGAGGTGTACCCCTGTGGGGTGCTCTCCACAGCATTGACCCAAGTCTCTGTAACTGCACAAATGTCTGTGTCTTCCAAGGTGAGTCTGCTTACAGTGAGTGCAGTTTATTCTTAACACTCCTTGCATTTAGCAGCGTAACCTTGACTTTTTTAGATGGAGTTTTTATGTTGGGAGTTTTGTCCTTCAGACACTGCATAAAAAGGCACTATGGTGGTGGCAAAAGCCTTAGCCAGTAGCAAAAATCACAGGGGTGACAGACGAAGACCATCTCTGGCAAAACATTGAGTTATGTCAATCATATCATCCCAGACTGACAGGTACTGGATCCCCATAGAATGATATCATCATTCCATCAATATCACAAGGTTTATGATAAGAATGAATTTTTCACATTTCAGCACATTTGCCTGTGGCATATGAGTGCACGTTATCCACCCCCCCCCCATTAATTACTATGTAGTATAAACCATTATTTGTTGTGGACATTTGTCCGATTTACTCGCCTTCCTTGAGAATTTTTTCACTGCACTTGTCCTTAATATTTCAGGGCTACAGCATATGCTCATATCTTACTTTTGCTTACAATAAAACTGTTTTGTTTACATTCCATGCTTATGCATGCAAGCACCTTCCCATGACTGCATACGTTATTGCTGGCCATGGAAACATGCTTGCAAACATGTACATGCAATGAGCACCATGCATATTTGATTAGCACTGTTGCTCATTGCACAAGCATGCTTACATTGTGTAAGCTTAGTGCAGTGCCTACATGATGGTTAATTAATCCCAGGGACATTTCTTCCTGAACATTGATAAAAATATACACTGGGTACCCTCAGTGACAAAACATATCTTGCAAAAGTCCCAATTTGTAAATAAATCTACTGTTGTCTGAGATCATTCTTGTATAACTGACCATTTGCCCTTTAACTATATTATTTTTTTTGTTTTAATAGATGCCAACTTAATAACTCCAGATAGGAAATGCAAAATGTACGGTTATAAAAAAATAGTAGATGCCCATTGCGCTTCCAGTACATTCCTATAAATAGTCATATTTAGATAGTTAACACTTTCATTATCCTATGTATAAGCTAACTGTAAGAACTAATTGTATTATTTATATATCGAAGAAACTTCTCCAAAAAATGCAAGTCACCTATCCACACAATGAAAATGTCACACAAAAATCTAAAATAACCCAGGATATGTGAATAATATACTGAGCTAAATAAATATAATAATTCTCACCTCAGCATAACCACGTTTGCATGCACAGGTGCTCAGTTGGCTCCCATCACAAAACCCTGTTTTTTGCTTTAAATATTCATCATCAAAATACAAAAAAATATTTAAAGTAATCTCCATGAAATCTGTTATTAATCTAGCTAACACAGAATTTGTATCTGAAAATTCAACTAAAATCTCTGAAAACCATTTCATTCCTATGTCAAACATGAAATTAAGTCAACTACATCTGTTGTCACAAATATACTGTCAGGGACATAAGGGAGCTTTCCTGTTTAGTCTAATAAGTGCCTTGCATCTTTCAGAACAAGTTTTGGTTAAAATATAGATATCTTTCAAATGGCCTTCAATAAACATCTCAAAGGGTTCAGTAACAGCCTGGGTTAAAGAAACAATGGTCCTTAATGGCAGGTCCAACTGGTTTTTATGGACCTTAGAAATTCAGAACATTAACTGGAAGTACTGATTAAACAACCTGTAGAAACTGATGCAATCTTCAATCAATACATTGCTCAAATAACAACTCTTATAAAAATGCTTTAATACAACCATATGCAATGTTAATCTTATTGATACAGACTGAAAAATATTTCTCAGTATCAAACAATAATTTCAACATTTTATGCAAGTACATATTCGTATTCATCAGAATAATTCCTCTACTCTTACCAGATTTAATGAAAAGCAAAAATGTGTCCACACATAGTATGTTAAGCAAATCATGCTTACCTATATTCATATTAAAAATATTTTTTTCTTCTTATTGCTTTCATATATGTTCTTGATATATTTGCATATTATCTCAAAAAGTAATAAATCATTATTATGAGTGGGATTAAATGTACTATTGTGTTTAAACGTAAAAGATTTCCCATCAAGTGACTCACCTTGCCCTGCTGGAAAAGCTTAACTGAATGTTCTTCTTTTGCACATATGACTTAAGTTCCCAAATTGCATCATCTGCCTCATCCTTTCCTTAACCTGGTGGGAAGGTACATATTTAAACCCTTTTCAAAAACCTCAAAAATACACTTCTGAAATGGAAACATTAATATAATTAAAAAACCTTGTATCCTTTGGATTCTAAAACTGCAATGCCTGGTTCTATAGTCAGTGAGGTTGTTGTCTGTTCCTCCCCTTCCTTAAGAATAGTTGATTCTTATTGGCTATTCTAGTAGTCAACTTCCATACACATTTCTGCATTTGATTAGATCTCTGTGTTATCAATCTTTTGAATATCATCAACAGTGGATAATATAAATAAGCTAGTAGGTTCAGTCTCATAACTGAACGTAAAATTAAATGTCACACTGTCCTCGTTTTTGGTGTTCCACAGTTTTCTTAAATTTTCTGAGTAGCTGGTAGACGTTATCTTTAGCATAATCTTCAGTATCTTGAGTAATCTTGTTTTCATGAACTGAGGCTTTCTTAAGTTTGTCAGTTACCATCTTAAATATGTTATTAAAATGGGATCTTCTGCAGGTAACAATAAATCTGATTTAATCTTGTTATCCACTTTATGAATTTCTTCAAACAATCTATCCATGATTTGCTCATTATGTCTAATCAGTAGCTCAAGCTTTGTCTTGTCAAAAAGGAAGGTAAGTTCACTAAACAAATTTGAAGTTTATTTTATACTGTTGGGAAATGTATATATCCTTAACCCCTTTGGTTCCTATTTTTGATGTATGTAGTCTTTCAGAAACTCATTATCCAATTGAAGAGATTTATACTCAGTCAGTTTTTTTTTCTCAAACAAATCAAGAGACCCTAGTAAATTAGTTTTTTCAGTGCTATTAGTACTTATAAAATTAACAGATCCTGTGTTGCTAATTAATCTTGTAGGTATTTTCTCCAGCCAACCTGTTATATCAAGTTCCACTATAGATTCTTAAATCACATATCTCTCATTGTCTACACTGCACCATAATATCAATGTCATATATTGGAAACTATTCAATATAGACATTTATTTTTAAAACACTTTTTTTCATAGGTTCATAGGTAGGTACTAGGCTATCGGCCTTGTGGTCTATACAAGCCCAGTCAAAAAGGTACCCTGGCTTTTGCCACCCAAGAAAATTATTTTCCTGTGCCACTGTCGAGCAGAGCCACAGAAGTGATCCCCAGGGTGAATTTCCTATTTCCCATCCAATCAAGATTTTTCTTGAAGAGTGCTAATGAGAAGCTTTGTTTGATATAAATAGGTAGTTTATTCCAGAGTATGGGAAGTCTCTGGGACAGGAATCTATCCCTCCGGCAGGTTCTGTTTATTGTGGTGACAAGGTTTAGGTCCCTAGAGTGTGTAACCAGCTATAAGCCTTAAATTGACTGCAAGAAATTCCTCCCTGAGTTAATGTTTATTGTGATATTTACAGATATATGAAAATATATATTAAATGATATAATTAGCATTAAAGAAACACTAAATATTTGCCAAATGTGTAACTCAGATTGCAAATATCAGTGACAGTTTTCTTCAAATACATCTAAGTTTTCATGTGATGCTGTACAATATTATGTAAGTCAGTTGGTCTTGAAGTGGTAAGTACATATGGAAATATTTTTTATTTTCATAATTACTAACAAAAATATAAACAGACTTTGGCAATGAATTTTCCTGTCTCCCACCATGACATTTGACTCCATTCCTCCTCCATAGTATGTAGGTCTCTCACTTATGAAAATATGAACATAAATAAGAAAGTATGAATAATAAGTGGCAAGCAGTGATACATTTCTGTGCTGGAGGACACTGTAGATTAACAAGTTTAATGTTATTTTGTTAAGTCCTTGCCCTCTCCATTAGTGCCTATTATTAACTGGTAAGTTATGCTTGACTTAACCAATACTGCCTTGAAATACAATGTGCCTCTTACTAAGCTAACTTGTTACATATTTGTAAAGAAAGGTAATTTAACCAAAACATCTGTCAGTAAAGGGAACAGTGTTACTGCTAGAAATGTACAAATGTGAGAAATGCATGCTAAGAAAAAATATCCATGAAATGTGATAAAGTAAATGTTAAACCTGCAGAATCTATATTTTACTTATGTGCAGTCACTAAATTAGTAAAATGCATGGTATTTTTAAAGGCAAGGAACTAAAATCATTAGAGGCTTCAGGCAATTTGGCAAATTTAGTGAAAAGTTACAATATGTCTAAACATAAACTGAATAACAAGAATAAAGTAGAGGTAATTTATGGTCAAAAAACCCAAAAGGAATATCCTATTAAATTTTTAGACCACCTTAGCAAAAGCAGTAGTTCCTGAACTATTAAATGATGTTATTAATGGGAAAGACTTTTCGTAGCTTGCTGCCATGTGAATGATATAAAAAGAAGAAAATAGTTAAATGATTTAGAGAATAAAGATAACCTTAAAAAAAACAAAAACAGTCAAGTGTAGTGTTACCTAAGAATGAAAATAGTGGTAGTGGGATTAAACTGCTCTTCGACTAGAGACGTGCATTTCAAATCAGAACATAAAAAGTGGATTAGATTCTGCTAAGGGAGACATCATGTGGGTGTGGTTTAATGATTATTATACAATGGTACCTTGTGAACATTCAAAAATGAGCATGCTGATTAGTCAGCCCAACCGGCGTGCCCATTGCAAATCGAGCATATACCTATAGAAAAATGTCCAGTCACCCGAACTTTCTTCTATTAATATATGCTAAGGCTTTCCAGTTTTCTTGAGCTAAGAGGTTGAGAGGTATGTATGGAGGGCAGAGGAAATACAATGAAAATCAGGTATTTTATACAAATCTAAAGAAATGTGTCTGATTTTGCTTGTTTTTTTTGTCCTCTCTTGCACCTCGACTGTCTGGATTTCACAGTTTCTTTAAAAAAAAAAAGTGAAAAAAGCAAAAACTCTGTATCCATGAACTACGACATAAGTGGCAGTCTACTTAATGCTGAATGTGTGATAAGATACCTTCGGACCCAGGTGGACAGTAGTCTCTCCTTTGATAATCACATTGCCACATTAGTCAGGAAATCCTTCTATGTGGCACACCTCATCACAAAAGGGTACTCATCCAGGAAAAAAGAGGTCATTGTTCCCCTGTACTCGACACTCATTAAACTCATTATAGAGTACAACACCCCTTTTAGAATGTACCTCACAAGACATCTGCAGCAGCTGTAAAGGCCACAGAAGTACCTCACAAAGAGGATTACTGGCCTCAAACAGATGCCCTACACTGACCATCTCAAAAAACTCCAGCTTTACTCCGTAGCAGATTGCCTACTCCAAGGTGATCTCTGCCTATCATATAAAGCTATGTCAAACCCAGAGCTGTTGGACATGCTACACCTAAAGAAATCCCAATCCCTCCAAGCTACACACTCTAGGGATCTAAACCTTGCCATCACAATAAACAGGACATGCTGGAGAGTTAGATTCCTGTCCCAGAGACTTCCCATACTCTGGAACAAGCCACCCATCTATGTCAAGCAAAGTTCCTCATTAGCACTCTTCAAGAAAAATCTTGAGTGGATGGGAAACAGGAAATACACCCCGGGGATCACTTCTGTGGCTCTGCAGGGGCACAGGAAAATAACTTTCTTGGGTGGCGTTAGCCAGGGAACGTTGTAGGCTTTGCTTACTTAGGCCCTTTGGCCGATAGCCTAGTACCTGCCTATGAACCTATGAACCTATGAACAGACACCTTCCTTTCTCTATTGCTTGCCTTCCAAGGGACTGATGTACTGCATAAGTGTGGAAATATAAGTCCCATATGCATGTGCAGTACATCAACAAAGCATCAGAATACCAAAACAACAGAGAGGATCACCACATCACCATTATACAATGACATTATTTAAGAAAAGTAATTTCTTTCTTAAATAATGTGATTATATAATAACAATAACCAACTCCTGGGTGTGATATATTAAAGATTTACCCATGGTTAACTTTGTTTAATCAGGCTTCACCCTCTTAATTAAACCACACCAGCTATGGGTAAATCATCAATATATCACACCCAGTCATCGGTTATTGTTATAAAATGAAATGATGAGTTCTCAGAATCCTGAAATAAAAACATAGCAAAACACTCTACACATAAGATAGTCAAAGATGTTGGTAACAATACTAAATCCAACACAATGAAAGGTAATGAGATAAGCGCAACACAGTTAGCACAATAAGAAGAATAAAATGATAACAATAAATAAATAAATAAATACATAACCTAATTTAAACCTAGACTGAGTATTCACACCTCCCACACCTGTACATATCTTGCCTACATAGATTTAACCTAAGACACAATTCTGAGAGTTTTTAAACCCAGTGTATCTGCTGTTCTTCTTTTTCTTTCAGCTGCTCCCATTAGGGGTCGCCACAGCAGATCTGTTTCCATTTCTTCCTGTCCTCTGCATCTTGCTCTGTCACACCAACCACCTGCATGTCCTCTCTAACCACATCCATAAACCTTATCTTAGGTCTTCCTCTTTTCTTCTTACCTGGTAGCTTCATCCTTAGCATCTTTTTCCCAATATACTCTGCATCCCTCCTCAGCACATGTCCAAACTAATGCAATTGTGCCTTTCTGGCTTTGTCTCCAAACCGTCCAACCTGGGCTGGCCCTCTGATATACTTATTCCTATTCCTGTCTACCCTTGCCACACCCAGTGCAAATCGTAACATCTTTAACTCTGCCACATCCAGCTCAGACTCTTGCTTTTTTGTCAGTGCCACTGCTTCCAACCCATATAACATAGCTAGGCTCACTACCCTCATGTAGACCTTCCCTTTCACTATTACTGGTACCTGTCTGTCACAAATCACTCCTGACACTCTTCTCCACCCACTCCACCCTACCTGTACTCTCTTCTTCACCTCTCTTCCAAACTCACCATTACTCTGAACTGTTGAGCCCAAGTACTTAAACTCATCCACCTTCGCCAACTCTACTCCCTGCATCCTCAGCATATCCCAGCATATCTGTTGTTACCTGTCCCTTATGATAATTTGACAACATAATCCCCTCCTTCTCACCATTTATTGGCTGTTGAAAATTAGCAGATACATATTATTTTGCAAAGGCTTTCCCTTTAAACTACTCACCAGGCATAAACATCTTTGATAAAATAGCTTAATACTGAGTGCACTGATACTGCATGCCCTGATTTTAGTATTAAATTAGTGAAGTTTTGTTTATGTTGTTGTTATAATTAGTTTACTGGTTCTTGCTAGAGGCAGAAGGTTTTCAGACTAGCTGCTTTGTATTGAAATCTAAATAGTCAGTAGCAAGTCCACTTAAACATTTTTTCAAAACCAAACTCTAAGCAGTTCTAGTTACCCATGTCCTCAAAGTCCTTCCTGCTGGTATCGTGTACCAGCACTTCCCCACAAATTCTCTAGCCAGCTTGACTGAGATGGCCATCGTAAGACAATGTAAGAATTGATTCATGCTGTCTGTTTCTCAAACAGTATAACACAGTGTGTGAGCAATGTACATATATGTAACATTCATGGAGTCAAAAATCCTCACACGCACAGTAAACTCAGAGGCCAAAATCATCAACAGTCCACCATAGATCACACCTCTCCAAGGCCATCATGATATACAATCCATCATATGCTGAAGATATAAAGATTAACCTGCCTAACCTCAAAGTCCTACAAAAAACAATGCAGGCACAAAGCACATTCAGCAAAGTTAAGCCTACTTTCTTACAAACCACAAGGCTATAACACCTTCCACACATTTAGACCAGCCCAGCTAATTTACAGAAGGAGGGATAAAGGTGGAGGTTTTTCAATCTACACCCAGAAGAGACTCACATCAAGGCTAGTAAAGCAGCATGATGCACTCGAGCTTCTTCATGTCTAAATAGCCATCAGAAAGGTCACCTAGCATTTATTAGCTAGTTATACAGCTCCCTCTATGACAAAAGAAAGTCACAATGCCTATCTATAGGAACTAGAATCAATCAGTATTAAACCCAATACTATTTTCCTAGGTGATCTAAACTATCCATCTATAGACTGGGAAACCAGCACCACCACTAGTGCACCAGCACAGAAATTCCTGGACTTTGTCACTACTTTGTCAATGCAATTGTTCTGTAATAATTAGATTACTCACTAGGTGGAAATAACATCTTGGATCTGTTCCTCACTAATATAGGAGAATCTTGCACCATCCCTTGTGTATTTCATCACTTTTTAGGTCTGAGCAAAAATCAATTTCTATCAAAATAAAACTGAAACCAGAGATCCCTTCCACCAAAAGTACCTTTAGAAATGTCTTTAAGACAAATTACCTCTTTCTAAGTGGTACATTGGCAAGCTGCATATCCCTACCAAACCCAGTTAACTCCACTGAATACAAAGAAATGAACACTACCACACTATATCAACATACAGCTGCATTGATGCCAGTGTTTCCCATAGGAACAAGTACAGGATAAATCCCAGAAATAAACCCACATGTTGGAACCATAATATCAATAAGCTTTATAATAGAAGGAAAGGAATTTTGACCAAAAGTACGAAGCTTAATTCTTGGAATATTAGAGACCTTGACAATGAAATAAGCAAACAACTCAAGAAAATACACCAAAGCCGTGTTTGAGAGTAAAATAGCTATCCAAGCCAAAGGCAATCACAAGACATTCTTTACTTATGTTCGTAATCAAAAAACACAATTTAGCAATACGTTTAGCTGATTGTGAACAATGTCGCCTACACTGAGGCTGAAGATATAACTAACCTACTGGCTGATAAATTTAGCTCTACTTTTAAGCCTCTCTCCCCTCCATCTGTCCCTCAAGATATAGCTGAAGCTGGCTCTCCTCCAGTTATCACAGAAGACCAAGTTCTAAAAGTGCTATCAAATGCTAAAAACAATACCTTCCCTGGATGCATCTTAAATGACATGAAATATGATTTAGCCACACCCCTAATAGCACTGTTCAATCTCAGCCTCCATACAGTTTTTGTACCAAGAAAATGGAGAATAGCTACAGTCATTCCCCTGCATAAGAGAGGACCTTCCACAGACCCAGGCAATTACAGATCTACAAGTCTGACCAGCTTCATGTACAAAGCCATGGAAAGACTTATCATGAAATTAATCAATCAGGTCAAAAGGAACCTCCAAACACCGTTTCAGTTTGGATTCATCAAAGGCAGGGCAAGCTTACTCAACTTGTTGGATTTTTCTGAAAAGGTCTCCAAAGCAATGGATGAAAGCAAAATTGTACCCACCTCATACCTCAAAGTAGCCAAAGCTTTTGATACAATTCCTCACTCAGACATAGTAGAAAAGCTACATAATCTGGGAAGAAACACCTATGTCACCATCTGGATTGCCAACTGGCTCACAGATAGGATGCAAATAATCAAAATAGGGTAAATTACATCCACAAAAAGAACACTCACTAGTGGAGCACCCCAGGGTTCTGTGCTGGGACATCTGCTGTTTTGTCTACTTTTCTGAAGTAAAAGCCAGTATCTAAGAGCTCAATCTGACTAAGTTTGCAGATGGCTGCAAGCTAGGAGCAGTCATTGAATCCCCAAATGACTTAGCCAACCTGCAGGAAGATTTGTATCAAGTAAATAACTGCTGTCAAAATCATGGCCTGAAACTAAATGCCAAAAAATTCATCACAGTATCCTCTGGATATTCAT